>NW_009925661.1:0-974 GCF_000696875.1 Nestor notabilis | reverse complement strand
AGCAGGATGAAGCACAGCAGCAATGTGTAATACTGAGATCCAGGTCTCTGCTAAGCCCCATGGGCAGCAGGCTAGTGATTTATGGCCATGACCATCAGAGGTAGGGTCTCATCTCTGTGCTTCCAGGTGTACCATGGGGGCAGGAGCTAGCCCAGAGCCCACATCTGCTGGTGTAACCCTTCCTCCCCTCTCTGGGATAACACTGGCTGGGGGAGTCTGTTACAGAATCACAGAATGGTTTGGGTTGGAAGGGACCTTGAAGCTCATCCAGTTCCAACTCCCCTGCCATGGGCAGGGACACCTTCCACTAGACCAGGTTGCTCAAAGGCCTGTCCAGCCTGGCCTTGAACATTTCAGGGATAGGGCATCTACAACTTTTCTAGGCAACCTGTGTCAGTGCCTCACCACCCCCCTCGTAAAGAATTTCTTCCTTGTTTATAATCTGTATCTTCTGGTTTAAATGGTTACCTCTTTTTCTACCATTACAGGTTCTGGTAAAAAGTCTCTCTCCATCTTTATAAGCCCGCATTTCCGTAGAAATGCCACAACAAGGTCTCCCAGAAGCCTTCTCTTTCCCAGGCTGAACAATCCCAACACTCCCAGCTTTTCTTCATAGAAGAGGTGTTACAGACAGTCCACCCCTATTAAAAGGAGGCACCCCCTCCAAAGTCCTTCGACATAAGCTCTGCAGGCTTTCCAACCACCAGTGCCCAGGGATGCCTCACCCAGAATGCAAGACGCCCCAGACAGCCCCTGTAACCACCGCAAGCAGCTCAGGCTACTGATAGTCAGCAGGAGGGATGCTCTGACCTCTGATCTCCCTCCCCAAACCACCACCTCCCAGCCTCCAATATTTATTTCTGCCTTTACATCTGGTTAACTCTTCGGCTGTAGCTGCAAAACAGAATGGAGCTGTCCCGCGGTTCCAGCCCCCCCCCGCCCCAATCATAGAATCATAGAATAATTAGGGTTAG
>NW_009925660.1:0-4265 GCF_000696875.1 Nestor notabilis | reverse complement strand
GGTGTCCTCAACATAACAAGGACATGGTGCTCGTAGAGCAGGTCCAGAGGAGGGCCACAAGGATGGTAAGAAGGCTAGAGCACCTCTGGTATGAAGACAGGCTGAGAAAGTCGGGGCTGTTCAACCTGGAGAAGAAAAGGCTGTGTGAAGACCTCTTAGCAGCCTTCCAGTATCTGAAGGGAGCCTATAAGGATGTTGGGGAGGGACTCTTCATTAGGGACTGCAGTGGTAGGACAAGGGGTAATAGCTTCAAACTTAAACAGGGGAAGTTTAGGTTAGATCTAAGGAGAAGTTCTTCACAGTGAGGGTGGTGAGGCACTGGAATGGGTTGCCCAAGGAAGCGGCAAATGCTCCATCCCTGGCAGTGTTCAAGGCCAGGTTGGACAGAGCCTTGGGTGACATGGTTTAGTGCGAGGTGTTCCTGCCCATGGCAGGGGGGTTAGAACTAGACGATCTTAAGGTCCTTTCCAACCCTAACTATTCTATGATTCTATGACTCTGCTGGATAATCTATTTGTAAGAATTGCATCTAACACTCCCCTCACCTCCCCTACCCATGAACTCACAAGTGGAGCACTGAAGTTGTTCATTTTAATGAATATATACATGGCTGGGGAAGAAAGGGTATGCAGAAAAACACTTTTTCTTCTTGCTTTTATAGCAAATTAGTCTTACAATAGCTGACTCATAACTGGAAGGGACTAGTTCTGTTTAAAGATAGTTCTGGATTTACGAGAGAAACAACAACCCCCACAATAGAAGTTAACTATTAACAGTAGTTCATGTTTTGTTTACACAGACTTGAAAGACTCCAGTGTTGAACAGGGTCTAACGAATGAAACTTTAAAATTGGCACGTGAAGGCCACTCATGGAAGAACTAGCCACACAGCAATTCTTACTTTCACACCTGAACTGAAACAGTATTTGCTGAACTGACATAATAAAAAAAAAATAAAAAATAAAAAAAGCACACAAGCCAAACCCAAAAACTATAATCTCTTGACATTTCAGAGAAAGACTGCAATAATTATCTAAATTATTCAGTTTAAGTCATCTTCTGTAACAACTGACAGGTTTTCCCCCCAGGTTGTAAACACTACTAGAAATGATTCAAACATCTATATTCCGCCTGCATTGTGATTTTTTTGCAGCTTTCTTGCACTTAAGTATATACAGATCAACCTGCCGTAGCACAAAAAGAGAAAAGGTAGGAGTTACAGCTGATTCTTTTCCTCAGTGAAAAACGATGACCAACATTTATTTACAAGATAAAATTATTCTTAGATGGATAAAGATATACAACTTAACTCAAAACTGTATTTTTAAAGGAAATGCTGAAAAAACTGAAAGATGCTTTAAAGAATATTACCTCAAATTACCACTTAAGCAAATATGGCTATCATTTGTAACTCCTTTCTAAATATTGTGTGTGCCACCACTTTCAGAATACAGTATTTAGTGAGATAAATTGAGTCACATTGTGATTTTAGGCATGCCATACAACACCTCCTTATCATACAAAAAATCACTACGCTCAGACTTATCTGAGTCTTTAGGTTTAGAATTAAACCTGAAAAATAAAATCAGAGGAAATTAACTTGATATGTGTTGTAACTCCGAAGTGGTATAGTTTATAAACTGAAAAAACAGTTGCTTTCCTTAACTTAAATAAGAGCGCCAGAAAAAGAAATTTTTTATTGCATTTTGCACCAAAGCAGTTGTTCAGGCTTTTCGACAAGTCAGTAGTAGCTTGCCTGTTTTTCCCCTCCTCTTTGTAATGACTTACTGCCATGGAAGCTACACAACCATGGATGCCAAATTTGAGGAGACACTTCCATTGAAAACCACTCTGTTTTGCTTCCAGAAAAAGATGGCAGAGCCAACAATATTTGTACCAATTAAACTCAAAATTGCCAAGACACTTCAATATATAAACACTAAAGAGCATTTTCCTAAAACATAAGGTTTCTGATTTTTTTAAATCATTAATGTATTTTTATTTATGAAACTATATGGAATAAAATTGGTTTAAAGAGACACAACAAACTGATTTCTGTGTTACATTCCTTAACTTACACTGAAGAATACTTAAAAGCACTACTGCATAAATTTTTATCATTCATTAAATTAAAGCATCCATTAGCACTACTCAATTCCAAAAAGGTCAAACCTACTTAGAAATATGTAGGTTCAGAAAGGTTCCTGGCATTTAAACCACCACTCAATAAATTACATTCCACTAAGAACATCTATATTTCAAAATGGATCAGGCAGCTTTAATAGCAAATTGAAAATTCACTCTAGTTAATGAGAACTCCCCTTTGTAGTATAATGCTGAACAACCAACATACTACACATCTGCTATTACTGCGGAGAAACTGCCCACTGTCCCAGGCTTTAATGTAAATTGAGTTTGGGGGGATTTTTGTTTGTTTCTAAGCAGGAATTGTTTGATTTGCAGTTGCTAGGGACAGTTGGCAAATGCAAAGCAAAACAAATTTTATTAAATAAAGGAAAAAGTTTCACTCCTCAAGTGACTGGAGCAGGCTAAACTGGACTAGCTAAAATAAATGAAACCACAAGAACGTTTATGGCAACACTTGTCAATTTTTGAAGTTGAGTGTTCTGCAAGTTATCTACCTACCCTGGAGTAACAAATCAAACACCAAGAACTAACACACCTATCCAAGACAGCAGTGAAAACAGTGAGAGAATGTCATTCATCATTTTAAGTATTCCATTTTGTTTTTCTCTTCAACCCAAGATTCAACAAGCTTTAATAAATACAAAGACGATTCCAGCCTTGCCTGAATTAACTACTTGGCAATAATCAAAATGTTGCAATGCATGGCTAATTCTGCTACCATCCACTTACATGTTGCAGAAAAGACTCGGGTGAAAGGGAAGGAAAAATTTTCTAAAGAAAATCCTGAAAATATTCACTCTGTACTTCTAAAACCACAATAAAAAACCAGAAAGCATTATTCTTGGATGCCTGCTAAATCACCATTCTTTTAAATACGGACTGAAACTTCACGACATCACCTTTGTGGGTTGAGTTACAGGCTACAGTGAAAACAAGTGCTAAATGCCAACAGCAATACCTCTGCTACCAGATTGAAAGTGTCAGAGATACTTTTTTTGATATATGACAAAGTGCCAACCAACAATATAACAATATATATCTGTCAAATACATCCAGCAAATACAAGTAACCAACCTAAAAATCCCATCCAAGTTATGCGGGGAGGAACCAACAGAGGAAAACAGAAACCATACCTGAAAGAAAAGCCAATTTTTTCTTCAGAATGGGTAATATTACTGAAGCTTCCATTCTACTTCAGGTAATTTTCACAGCTCTGAAACACAAGAAGTTAAAGCTGTCAAGCATGGGAAGTCAATTACAACGTTTCACCAGATTGAGCACTGGCCAAAATACTTTTGTACTTTTCTGAAAGAAGCACAGAACACTGTAACCAAAATCCAGTGTATTGTAAAAACAATGGTAAAAGAAAAAACATTACCATATGCATTTTCCCACATAAATCTGAAGATTTCTTCCAAATCATTAAAAAAATAATAATCTTACAGGTAGATCATCCATTTGCTCAGTCATTCAGATGTAAAATAAGTGTAAATAAAACTACACTTTGGCATAGTCTTTCTCATATTACTAGGAATATAGTAATTATTTCAAGCTCTTATGCTGCATATATGTCAGGACACTGTCATTACCAGGTATTCAATTAAAGAAAAGCATACAACAGCCAAAATAAGTATGTCTAATCTATAGCTGGAAATGCTCTGCTCCTTTTGTCTCCAAATCCCTTCTTACCCTCATCCCATTTTTATTGTGTTATGAACAGCAATTCACTGTGATTAAGCTTCTGAGTTTCACTGAGAAATCAACAGGATACTTGAACTGCAACCTCCTCTTCCAGCCTACACGAAGTAGCAACTGGTATCTGCTTGTAAGCCTTCCCAAGTTCATACATACACAAATAAACACACATAATACACACAAAAAGAAAACAAAACACACACACACGAAAAAAAAAAAAAAAAAACCAACCCCAAAACAAACAACCCACACCCAGACAGGAAATTCTGCACAGAAATACAAAATTCAAAATACATGACAGTATCCAGCCAAAATTTTTTCTTTTCTTTAATTGCAGGCACAGGGCTTTAGACTGCAACCTGGAGTTCTCCATGTGGGTACTTCAGCATTCATACACACTAACAAAAATATTTTCGGGGTGGC
>NW_009925659.1:405-2402 GCF_000696875.1 Nestor notabilis | reverse complement strand
ATCCACCCTCCGCTGCGCCGGGTCGGCCCCTGCCCAGTCGCTTCTCCTCCCCCCAGGCAGAGCAGCTCTTCCTCCCCTGGTGAAAAATCAGATTTTCCCTGCGAAAAGCTCCTTCCACCTAAATATCGCATTTCCAAGAGCATCCTCCTTGTATTTAAGCAGATACCTGGGCTCATCGCTGCATACTACAAACTGTGACAGTTTCTGTGTGAATATTTTTAACTGTGTTTGTGGTACCTGTATTTATATTTATGTTTAGCACTGTAATGTTCCACAGTATAAAGTGAATGGAGTTCTATAGCGGTAGGAAAGGACGAAAAAATAAATAAATAATAAAAGAGACAAAAAAAAAAAACCCCAATCAATTCTTGTGTTACACCCTCATGTATAAAGGTCATGTCCAGAGGACTATGTTGAGTATTTAATAAAATCTGAATATTATTTTTAAAGTTTATAGAATGGCCTCTGAGCTTCAGTTGAAACCTTGCGTGTTGATAACAGCCTGTTAGAAAGTTCACTTATCTTCTGTGTGTTGTTCCTGAAAAAAAAAACCATCAGCTCCCTCTCTCCTTTTCCTCCCTCCTTCGTCCCTCTCTCATTCAAGAGTATTCCAAAAAAAAAAAAAAAAAAAAAAAGAAAGAAAAAAAAAAGAGAGAAAAAGGGGGGAAAAAATTACATTTTGCTTTGTCTCCTTGAATTAGTCTTGTTACTGTATTGTTCGGTGGCATCAGGAATCTATGCCATACCTCTCGCTTCATGATTAAAAATGGATTTCCAAAGTTCAAAACAGTATATATTTCTTATTGCACCCTCCTCAGTCAAGCACCAGGTCAAAGGTTCTGCTTCTTTTTATTATGATTATTTTGATTTAATTTGAGCTCTACGCAGCTGAGATTCCCCCAGCTCTGCGGAAGGACCCACGTCCCCCCCCCTCTCTCCCCCGACTGATTTCGACCCAATAAACCTTTCCAGGGAGGGGGGGAGTCACTTTTATCCAGAAAGTCATCCTTGGGAGAACGGAAATTGTGGATATAACGCTGGGAAACAGACCCTGCTGCTGTGGATCGCAGGCTCGGATAAACCATTGCGAAGGCTGGATGAAAAAAATCTGCATTTTTCTCGCCTCTTTGTCACTGCTCTCATATTTACTGGGCTGTTCAGTAGGTAGTACTTAGGCAGGGGTGATATTTCCCTGGAAGCAACTTAGTTCCCTTCGAGGTATTTTGAATGAAACAACCAGGAGTTGGTGTTAAATGGCCATAACCAAGGAAAAAAAAAAAAAAAAAAAAGTAAAAAAAAAAAAGGAAAAAAAAAAAAAGGAGACAAAAAAAAAAAAAAAGCAGCCTGGGGAGGTTTTTCAGCCCATCCTTTGCTCGTCTCCAGCCTGGAATGTGCAGGCGATTTTTGCAAGGCGCAGGAAAGACGGAAAAAAACCCCATAAAATGTCTATTAAAAGGGAAGAAAACAAGCAAACAGCACCAACGAGCAGCAGCCAAGAGCGTTTTGCAAGAGGGTAACGACCTGGGCAGGGAGCAGGAGGCTCCCTGGGTGTAAACCAGTTGGAATGAAAGAAAAAAAGGACCAAAAAATGGGAAAAAAAAGACAAACTCAAACGTATCTCCAGAGTCACACGTATATAATTCAGCGCCTATAGCAAGAAGGAAGGCGATATGTAACACCCAGCGCATTCAAGGCATTCTCTGGCTGGTGAATGGAGACGGAATAGAAAGAAACCGCACTCAGGTCCGCGGGGCAAAAAGCGGAGCGGGCTGGGGGGGCCCGTCCTCCCTTCACCCCCCCAACCCCCGCCCCACTCCGCAGCAGAAGGGAGGGCTGGAAATTCAGATTTGAAGGTATTTATTTCCCCTCCGCCGTGCCCTTTGAAGAGAGGAGCTGGTTTCTCCAGGCAGCAGCAGACAAGGAAGATCCAGGCTCCTGCCAGTAATAAATTGCCCAAAAAAAAGGGGGGGGAAAGGTAACCGGAATGTAAACTTTGG
>NW_009925659.1:0-305 GCF_000696875.1 Nestor notabilis | reverse complement strand
CAGGGGTTGAAAAATAAATTCATTTAAAAAAAAAAGGAATTAAAGATGTTGCGGAGGGAACGCGCTGCTGCTGCTGCTTCCCCCTGGCTGCACCACCGAAAAGAGAGGAAAAAAATAAAAGAAAACACAAAAAAAGGGGGTTTTATTTTCCCTTACACGCGCAGCTGCGATTTTGAGACGGAAGAAGCGCGCAAAAACGCGCGCAGGAATAATAGCTTTTTTAAAAAGGGTTTGAAAATAGCGGAGCGTTGCGCGGAGGGAGCTCGGAGGCAGCCTGCGCGCTGCCCCCCACCTTCCTCCCCCTA
>NW_009925658.1:0-20590 GCF_000696875.1 Nestor notabilis | reverse complement strand
GAGGTTTAGATTGGATATTAGGAAAAATTGCCTTACTGAGAGGGTGCTCAGGCATTGGAACAGGCTGCCCAGGGCAGTGGTGGAATCACTGTATCTGGAAGTGTTTGAGAACTGGGTAGATGAGGCCCCCAGTGACACAGTTTAGTGATGGCCCTGTCGGTAATGGGGTAATGGTTGGACTTGATAATATTAAATGTCTTTTCCAACCTTGATTCTATGGTTCTGTGGTCTGTGTCTCTGCGGAGTGTGAGCTGGGTGTCATCGCCCTGCCAGCCAGGACAGCTCCACCCAGGGTCCTGAGCAAACTGATCTGGAAAAAGAAAAAAAAAAAAAAAAAAAATACTTGTTTCAGGTTCTTTTGTCTGAAGATTCTGAGGTAACAGTTCTCTGAAGATAGGCTTCTTCCAAACCTGGTATGAAATCAGTGCCCTTGTGAGATGGTACCAGTTCTGTATTGGCTTCCTGGGTTCTGCTTTTTGGTTCAGCTTGGTCGAATCTCATTTACCTTTAAAGCTGATCTCAGCCCAAATTTAGCTTCTAGATCAAACAAAATGTTGACTGGATATCCCAATCTGACTGCTTTCACAAGACCTCCTGATGTTCCATGTTGGTCTTTCTGTGCATACTGAGTTTTCACTGCTTAGGAGGGAGACAAAAGCACATAGTCTGAGCCTGCCAACCTGCTCCCTGTGGCTGCCTTAAGGCCAGCTCAAGACATCTCCCTCCTGGCAGCTTGGGGTTGTTACTTGAGCATTCTCCAATACTGATGGGGTCCCTGGACTTTTGGATACTTTCAGTATCCAAAGCTCCCAGTTTTTCTCCGCCAGTTTTGCCTCACTGGCTTACCTCCACTGCTTTTATCCTCAGAGGAGAGTGCACAGGGAAGCAGTGCATCCTTCCAGCCACAGCTTGTCTGCAGTATCAGCACTAGACTTGCAAAGTCTGAACTTATCATTGTCATCTGAGCCCTGGAAGATCTTAGAGGAGATCCTCAAGGTCTCTGGAGCTGCCTTGGTGGGTGAAGTGAGCAGCAAGGCCTTTCAGCAAGCAGACAACCAGGGTGGAAGAAGCACTTGCAGGCAGGTTTGTGATGGGCTGGCAGGGTTTGGCCACCCCAGGGCTAGGGAAACCCTGGGGTGAATGTGATTTAGGCCTATCGGTGAGATGGGAGGGAGATCTCTGAAAGACTGGAGGGTGGTCAGGTGGTGTACTACCAGAAGTCCTGTAGGCACTGTTAGAAAAGTGATTTCAGGCTGTGCTGTCCTTGCAGAGGCTGAGTAGCACATGGAGGAGCAAGTGAGCCTGGCAGAGCTGCCTGCAGCGTTGGACAACACACTCATGGTTCCCAGGAGTGGGCATCAGTGTGCAGCTCTCATGTCCTACAGATACAAACTGCAGTGCCTCAAGTAAGGGTGCTGCTCCCTGTAAGAAGAGGCTTTCTCTGGGGTGCCTGAGATGTCTCTTAATGTACTGCTCACTGTGCCTGCAGGATCCAGGTGAGGCAGGTCGCCAGGGAGAGGGACAAGGCGAGGCTGGACTTGGAGAAAGCGGAGCGACGCTGCCTGCAGCTTGGCAGGGAGTTGGATGAGCAGTACGTTGCTCTTGAGCACACCCAGAGCAAGCTCAGGTAGGAGGGGTTCTTTTGGTGGGGCAGTGAAAATGGTTTTCTTGTGGTTCCCTGCAGTCTCTCCCTCCCATCCCAGTCTCCCTTTATGAATCTCCCACTTGTTTTGCCGTTGTGTCACTGGCAGAGTGAAGCCCCATACAATCTACTGTTACAGCATTCCTCCAAACAAGCTCTCTTCTCCTGCTTTGTGCACAGCAAGAGGGGGCGTCCAGACCTTGTGGCCATATGAGAACATACTCCAGGTGCCTCAACCATGTTGCATTTTTCCCCCAGGGATTTTCAGGCAGAAACAGAGGCAAAAGACCTGCTTTTGCAGCAAGCAGTCACTCACCAAGCAAAGCTGGAGGCTGATACACAGTTCCTCCAGGGCATAGAGGCCAGCTGGCAAGGGAGACTGAACCACACGATGAAGGTAAAACTGCCCTGGGTGAAACCTCTTCACTTCTTCAGAGGAGGTAAAGCAGAGGTGGTGATGAAGATGGATGGTTTGTGATGCTGGAAATGAGAGAAGTTTCCTGCAGAAAAATCATCAGCCACATCCATGCTATTGAAATAAATACAGAGCTTTTTCCCTTGTCATGACACTATTAAACACCCATGTTGTCTTTTGGGAGTTGTTTGGCCTTTGCCAACACCTGAACACCTGACGGCTGAGGCTAAAATTGTGCCAGGCAAAAGCAAAGATGATGCTGTCCATGTGCCTGGGATTTTCCCAGTGCCGTGCAGTGTAGAATTACAGATGAGACAGCTCAGGACCTGCTGCCTTTGTTGGTTGTGAGGGGAACCACAGTTTTATGAAGCAGAGCTGGAAATGAACCTGTGGGGTTGTGAGCTCTTATTCTGCAAAACCCACATCTATGTCTGTCCTTTGGAGATGAGCCCATGTGGCGTGTATCAGCAGCACGCTCTCTGAAGCAGGATCTCCTGGGAGCTGTGCTGTGTTTGACGTGCTCATATGCCAGTTGTTTTACAGCTTCTGGCTGAAGGCCTGAGGCTGGTGAACCCCTCCTGCAGTGTGAGGACCCACAGCATCACAAGAATCTTCTCCCCTTTGTCTGCAGGAGAACATACAGCTGCAAAACAAGGTCACGGAGATGGCTGAGAAACTGGCGGCCTCTGAGAAGCTGGTGTTGGAGTTGCAGAAAGAACTCAACTGTGTTGTGAAGGACAAGGTAGCCTTTCTTTCTGTGTTGCAGTTAAATAGGAACTTTAGAGGAACTTATCAAAAGATTGATCTTTTTGTATGAAATCTTGTGTATTTTGGGTCACTTGTAATGGTCTTCCCCTTTTCAAACTCTCTTGCACATTAGTGACAACTGAGAAACTAAAAATACTGGATTTTAATTTAGGCCTTTTGAAGCTTTAAAAAAAAAAAGAAAAAAATGAGCAAAGTTTGCAATTACAGAAAATTCTACTAATCTGCAATCTTCAAGTGAAGAGCTTCAGAGTTTGGTTTCCAGAAAAGAAAATCTTTCACAAGTATTGAAGTAAGCGGTTAGTTTTAGTGTCTTCCGTTCCAGCAAGGCACCTGGTAAAATGGATGTGGGGAGAAAAATGAGTCTGTGACCTTGTTAGCCAGTTTGGGAAAACTGGCTGCCTGGACTTTTCATGTCTCATACATGTTTGTTGTCCTCTTCCTGTATCTGACCCATCCCTCAGGTGTCAATAGCAACCCCTCCACTGAGTCTGTGGGTGTAGCACCGTGACTCCAGTGATTTAGTGGAGCTTTTGGCTTTCCATTTGGAGAGGTGATCATTTCCTTGATGACAAGTGTTTCCCTGTACTTGTGCAGCTGGGCCAGGTGGAGTCCCACAGTCCAGAGCTCCTGAACCAGAGCAAGTGGTTCGAAGAGATTGTCTTGGAGTACGAGCGGCAGTGCCAGGTACGGACGGGCAGCTCTCCAGCAGAGCTGTTGTAAAAGCACAGCTCCCATCAGCACATCCTGGGGGAGAGGAAGGAGGCAGCCCTTGTCAGAATGCAGAGAGGGGATCCCTTCTGCCTTCCTCAAAGTCCTTTGGCAGGAGTCCTGCAGCTCTCCATGGGTTTGTTCCCTTCCTGGGATACTGGCAGGGGGAAGTAGGGGTGGGTTGTAAATTCCTCCTTTCCTGCCACCCTGTAGCCAAGGGCTTTTTGTTTGGGAAGAATGTAGCACTGTATCTAAGGACAGATCACTGTGGGCTCTGCTGCATTTCTTGTCAAACACAGGGAGAAAGCTGTTCTCCCTATTTGGAAAGCATGTGATCAGCTAAATTCTTCTACCTTTTTGTTTTTCCCTTCTTCCTTCTTACCCACATTTTAACAACCCCTACAAAAATTGTATGCTGCTGGACTCTGCTAGAGAGTCAAGGTGAGCTTGTCCTGAGCACACACATGGTGTGTGTGTGGCCCAGGCATTGGTGGTGTGTGTGTTGTGGGGTGCTGTGCTCCTGCCCAGAGCTTTGGGCTCTTTGGGACGTGAGCCTCCATTTCCCTTCTCTCATTTGTGACTTGTGTATCTTGCATGTTGTGAGTTGCTGGACACTCTGTGCCTTGACTCTGAGTCCTGTGCTTATTGCTTTGCTTGTATGTTTCCAAGTGCTGTGTGTGACAGGGAAATACTGAGTAGAGACGATGACTTACCAAATCCCCCCAGCAGGGGCTGAAAGCTGCAATTTCAGCGAAGCCATTTCATGGATACAGCAGACTCGAAGCTGTTATTAAAGGCAAACATGCTGGAGCACTTCCCGGAGCAGCATTGCTCCAGATGGCACCAGAGGGTTGAAGATGCTCTGTGCTGCAGTTTTTCCTCCCATTGTGCAGCCCCAGAGCTGCCTGTGAGAATACTGATGGGTGGACAGGTTTGGCCTACGGGCTTCATCTGCCCCTGTGAAGGTGCCCACTCAGGTTTATCCTTGTTGGATGCTGTCAGCCTCCCTCCTCCTCTGCTCTCCTGGTTAGAATGGAGATTAAATTTGCATTTGTATAGATCTGCTCAATAATATTTATTAACAGGGATCTTTGGAAGACCTCATAGCATAGTGTGGAGACCTCATAGCAGCCTTCCAGTATCTTAAGGGGGCCTATAAGGATGCTGGGGAGGGACTCTTCATTAGGGACTGTAGTGGTAGGACAAGGGGTAATGGGTTTAAACTTAAACAGGGGAAGTTTAGATTAGATATAAGGAAGAAGTTCTTTACAGTGAGGGTGGTGAGGCACTGGAATGGGTTGCCCAGGGAAGTTGTGAATGCTCCAACCCTGGAGGTGTTCAAGGCCAGGTTGGACAGAGCCTTGGGCGACATAGTTTAGTGTGTGGTGTCCCTGCTTATGGCAGGGGGGTTGGAACTAGATGATCTTAAGGTCCTTTCCAACCCTAACTGTTCTATGATTCTATGAATTACCCTAGCTCATAGTCTTCATCATTTTCCTGGGTAGCAGCATATGGGATATAATTTGATGTCTGCTCAAAGCGGACAGTCCAGAGGGAGGCAGAATGCTTTGCATGGTGTTGCTTCCAGTACATGACAGAGGGTGTGAAGTGAAATAAGCAGTTGCCCAGCTCCAGACACCTTCACGGAGGTAGCTCATTGCACTGCTCTGGTGGCTCATAGCATGGTGTTCAGCTGTGGGACACTCCTTGCTGCAGGCTCATTATGGCACTAAGACAGAGTAAACTCATGTGCTGGGCTTTGAGGGTGTCCATGCTAAGCATGCAGCAGGACCTGTGCTTCCCATCGGATCAGCACCTTACCTCGCTTTATTTCTTCTGCAGCCTGGAAATGTTCCCTTCCAGAGCCCTGTGGGACTTGCTTCACAAACTCTTACTTTGTCTGCATTACAGTAGTGCTTGTTGGCTCGCCCAGATGCCCACAGGAGTGTCTTGAGGATGTAAACAAAAACCTCTGGGCTATGTGAGGGGTCATACTGAGATCATGGTGTTTCTTGTATGTTATTCACTAGCACTGGTGGTGTTTAGGTGAGGAGGGGTCTCAGGAGGTCCAGCCCTCCAAGGGGTCTGCAAAAACCCTTTTTATTGTGTGATTTTGCATGCAGGGGCAGTTGCTTGTTGCTCTTTGTGCTTTACAGTGTGTAATGATGGTGGTCACAGTCATCTGGGCTTGTATTTCTTCTCTGGCTCTTCCAAAATCTCTCATCTCTGCCTGTTTGGGAAGGAAGAAAATTCCTCTGCCTAATTCTGACTGTGCTGGTGAGGGTGCTCTGCTCTTCATGCTGCAAGATTCTCTGAGTACACATGGCTGCTGGGAGCCATGGCTGCTCAGCCCCCTGCAGCCCGGGGGAGCTTTGTAGCTGCATCAGTCTCTGCTTCAGGTGCTGTGGGAACAGAATGGATTGCTGCGAAGGGAGCTGGAAAGGCTGTATCTGCAACTACGGGAGAGCAGGGCTGAGAGAGGGCTGCCAGCAGGAGGGTTTGGTGCCTCTCCATCTCCTCAGCAAGAACAAGGTCCTCTCCAGATCAGAGTTTCCATGGGTGGGCGGGGTGGTTTGTTGTGCCTGAGCTGCTGCTGCCAGTTCTGGTATTGGGCAGCCAGGGGAGGGAAGAAGGGGGTGATGGGTGGTGAGGAGGAGGGGGATAGTGGAAAAGAGGCTCTACCATCTTGAAAGCTGGTGATGGTGACCTGTGGACTAGGCAGTTGGGAGTGAACAGGAAGATTTTCACTGTTGAGGATGCTGAAGAAACGCAATATAATGAAGAGGAAGTAGCCTCAAAGAGTGGGTTGGGAGATTAGGTTGAGCATTAGGAATAAAACTCCTGGCCCAGAGGGGTGGTGGAGTCCTGGGACTGGTTGCCACATAGACAGGGATCTCCATCCTTTGGGTTTGTATGGGCTTGACTGGATGAAGTTGCAGCCAACTTGATCAGGACAGCCAGACCTGTCTTGTCTTGTAGGCCTGTCCTCTCAGGGCTCCTCTCCGCTACTGTGCCACCATCCCAGCCCTCTGGTTCCCACTTCTGCGTGCGCAGAGATGTCACTCTCAATGGAGCACTTCCAAGAGCAGCTGCGGGACCCGAAGGTGCAGCTGGAAATGAAGGTCAGGGGTGTGTGGGGACTTTTCCTGATGTCTTGGCACAACTGCTTGGCAAGCACTCTGCTTACAGCATGGCTGAGGGGGCATCTGCTCTGGGAGGGTTCCTGGAGAGTTCAGGGTGGGGAGCAGGATGGTACCTTGTCTCTCTGCTGGGAAGACATTGCATGTGCTTCCCCAGCCCGTCTTAACTGGTAGGAAGGTTTGAAGCCGTCCCTGGCTGGCAAAGGCCTTGTGGAAATCTCTTATCACCTTGAAAAATGTGTGTGTGGGTCTTGCTCTCTATGGGGGACCAGAGATTACTCAGTGTTGCTGTCACAGTAAAACCAGTGGCAGGACTAGGATGTGAAGCAGACCAGTATCTCCTGAGAGCATGGCAGGTATTAGAGCCCTGTTTCTCTGGGCTTGCAGCACGCTTTTAACCTGCTTGCCTAAGTTGACAGTGTGAGCCAAGCCCTCCCTTTAGACAGTAGTGAGTGCTCATGTGAGAAGCCTCAGTTTCCACTTTCACTCCTGCTTTTGCTGCTGAACTGGGAGTTCAGGGATGCTTGCTGGGTTTCCATTGCAGCACTACAAGAGTGAATCCTGGACTGCCACACGGGTGATGCACAGTTCAAGGAGCACAAAGCTGTTTGCAGATCTTATACCTGCTTCGAAGTCCTGCCTTTGTGCTCATCAAATCCTGGAGTTTCTAGCATTTACAGGGGAACTATAGGGAGCAGCAGCTATTTACCACCACAGCTTGGACAAGGAACCACTTTGTGGGGTGGAGGAAGGATATGTGGAGCAGTGGTGCTTGATGCCTGGGCCTATCCCTTCTCCTCTCTGGGGTCCCTTGCAAACAAGGAGAAGGAAGAAGTGTGCTGGTTGCTGGGAAGAGCTGGGACCCACCAATACCTGCTTGTTAAGAGGCTGCTGTGTGAGACTGATTATTGCCCTCTGTTCAGTAGGGCCTAGAACTGCCTGAAGAGTGTCCCCTGTTGAGAGGGATCGATTGATCCAGAGCTATGGGAGGAGAGGGGAGCTGAGTTCGCAGCACAGGGACAGAAAGACCCTGAGGTCTGGCACTGTCTTCTTTCTCTGGCTAAGAGGGAGACTTGGGGTGCATCCCCTGCTCATACCAGAGTAGGCTGGGCTGATTCCTCCTGAGGATGGAGAACTGCTTTAATTTGAAAGAAAATCTGGGCAGTATTGCAGGCTGCAGCTGTTTGAAGTGAGATGTCTGAACTCACCTTAAGTGAATCCTTGATATTTCAAGACTTCAGTTTCCCTGCATGTTCCACAGCTTGCGTCAGAGGCAGTGCCCACCAAAGATTGTACCTCAAAACAGTGGGAGGAGTGAGAGCTTTCATCAGCATTTTCTTAGTATCTCTTCATTTTCTTGGTCCTTCAGCAAACCTGCCTCTACTTGCTAGATCATCACAATTGGCTGTCTTAAAAGCAGCAAAAAAAGGCTTAAATTTCTTTATATAGCAAAACAGGCTGGCTTGTGGGAGGGTAAGGTTGTCACTAAATGGCTGTTCATCTTCCCTTCTTGTGCTTTGCACCTTTTTGGTGCTAATCCTGCAGCCTCCCCAAGGGGCCAGAATGGCCTTGCAGAGGAGAGTGGAGGAGAATTGTACAGGAAACTGTTGCCTGTTCATGCCTGCCCCCTCCTGCTTCCTAGCACACCCCACCACTGCCCCCCAGGCTTTCCTGCTGCCTCTTCCCTGTTGTGCCTCCCTTCAGGAGCAGAGTCCCCTTTGGCAGTATTCAAGCAGAAGATTTTACTAGGTCATTATCCCCATTTTAGGGCTGAGGAGCTGAGATATGGGATAGGTGTGGGAGAAAGGAGGTGACTTGGCTGAAGTCTGTGTCAGACCAGGGGAACAAGCCCAAATAACAGGAATACAAGGCATTTGAGCTGTTACCACATGTGTTACCTGTGTTACCTGTATATGTGTTAACACCATGTCTGGTGAATGGTGGAGGGACTGGCTGTAGTAGGAAGCTTTCAGAGTTGTTGGAAAACATCTGATGAATGAGTGAGAAGTGTAGAACTTCTCAAAGTGGTGTGGGAACTTTCTGTAATGTTTAAGTAATTGCCTTGACTTTGCACCTAAAGAAAACCTTTTGTTGCCTCTCCAGCAAAAGTATGTTCTGAAGCTGGCTGAGCTCTTCAAGTATCAAATCCAGGGCAGTAAAATGGTTTTTGTCTTTTGGAAAGATGCAGAGGTTTAGCATGATCAAGAGCTGTTACAGAGTGTTATGTGAGGACAGCTGTAAGGATCTGTAGCAGCAGCACTGGTGTGAGAGAAGGTGACTTCTCAATGATAAAGCCTCCAAGGCTAGGACCTCAAGAGCGGTGAGCCCAGGAGATGCAGCAGTGGAAGCGGAAGGAAAAGGACATGGTCTCCGTGTGGAAGAAGCGGCAGCTAAAGTTGGAAGAGAAGGTTAATGAGGAGCAAGTCAAGATGTGTGAGATGCTGGCTGTTGAGAAAAAAAGAAGAAAAAAGCACCAAGATGAAATGGGAATAATGCAGAGATCATGGGACTCAGGGCTCGGGTGTTGAAGGGGACAAGGTGTCTGGAGAGCTGCCTTCTGGGGGGAAAGGAGTAGCTCCACAAAGCTCAGACGAGCAGATAGACCAAAATCTCCTGCCTGTTGCAGCTTCAGCACCAAAGGAACAGAGAAGAAGTGAAAAATGATGTGATGGATGGACCAGTGCAGACATCTGTTGCAGTGAATGGCCTGCTCAATCTAGAAGCTGTAGCCAAAGCAGAAAGCATTTGTCAAGGAGAAATGAAATCTTGGTAGACAAGGGAATGTACTTGGGAAAGAGGCAGAGAGAGCAAAGTTAAATGGTTTGCCTTCACACAGCAGACAAAAGCAGTATGCCAGGACATAGACTTGATCTGGAGGGCAAGAAGAGGGAAAAAAGCCCTGGGAGGCAGAGTGGCACAGCAGCATAGGAAGAAACATGACATTCCGGCTGTCAAAATTGAGCTGAAAAGGGAAAGGAAGGGGGTGAAACAAGCTGATGTAGCTGAAACATGTTGTGCACTGCCTGGAAAATGACCCAGAGCTCAAGAGAGTGGCAGGTTTACAGAACTGAAACTGTGCTGCTGCTGAAGAAAAGCAGATGCCTTGTGAAACACAAGGCTGCTTAACATGATGGTCCAAAAGATGCTCTAACAGCAGCTGTGTTCTCTCTTGACATTCTCTAACAGCAGCTATGTTCTTGCTGTCCCCCACATGCCTTTTACTAACCATGGGAGTGTGGTCAGAGAGCTGGGATATGATAACGTGGATGTAGCTGACTGTGCACTCATCTCCTCTGCCTTGTACAGCTGTCTGTGGGATGGTGGAGATGCCATGGGAAGCACAGCATGTGAATCCTGATGTAAAACTGACTTGTAAAGCAGCTGCTGTGAGGAGCACCTGCCAAGCAGGGGGAGCAAGCAGCACACAGCCCGTGCACTAGTCCTCTTGCTCAAGAAAGGAAGAACTTCCCCACTCAGCATCTCTGCCTCCCAGATGCAGCATCACAAACTGCAATGCTGTTCTCCCTGCCACGATGGACAGTCCATTCTCTGTGCTCTTCCCTGAGGAATTTGGGTCCTGTATGGGGTTTAGCAGTAACTGCTGGATATGACTGTCTGCTCAACACAGGACTGAGCTTCCTACTCAAAAATTCCAGTATTTGTGGCCTCATGGGAGACTGGGATACCAGTAGGGGTGGGAGGATAATAAGGCAGAGAGGCTGTCTTGGATTTGGGGTTGTAGCTGTTACATCCAGCAATGTAAAATCACAGAGGCCTCACAAGCAAGCTGACTTCCAGATGTGGCTCTATTGCAGTTGAAGGGGTGGACTCACCACCTGATTATCCTTAATGAAGTCTTGGTGTGTCTTAAAGAGCCAGATCTCTTAGTTTGTACTCCTTTGTAGGCCTGAAAAATAATTTCAGCCAGCTGGAAGCCATACAAATTCTGGTTCTGATGCTATTTGTCCTTATCCCCCTTTATTTCTCTTCTCTTGAAGACCTGCTCCTTCTCTACCGTTCTCTTGATGATCCCCATATTTTGCATGAGTTACTGGATGGTTGTTTCTCAGATTTCTTTAGTTATGCTGTCCTTGCAAACCAAATGGGAATAAAGCAGGGAGCCAGTGTAGAATGCTAAGAGCAAACTGGGTTTTTGCATAGTTTTCTCACCCTGCTGTCTCTCCCTGCAGGAAAGAGCTGTGCTGGCTGCTGGAGGAGAACAGCCTGCTGAAAAGTCAACTTGGGAGACTTCAGCAAGAGCTGAGGCTGGCAGAGGAGCAGGGCAGCGACCACAATGGGTAAGAGAGGAGCCAGCTGTGGGAAGCTGCAAATGGGTGGAGAGATAATGCTTGTAAAAGGAACAGCCACTCAGGTGCATTTACCAGATTTCAGCTGGCTTTTGTTTTCTTGTTTCTGAACTCTCACAGCAAGCACTCTCACACCCTTTGCTCCACGTAAAAGCAGCCAGTGCTGGGACAGGACTGGGGAGGCCAGAGCATGGGTACCAGAGCTGGGTTTGGGGAAGGCTGTGGGGATAGGTATGCTGAGGGAGGAAAGGATGGGCTTCTTCACTGTACAAACCTGTTGGCCTCCTGCTGCCTTAGGAAGCTTGGGGTAGGTTCTGGGGTCACCTGCTGAGCCATACATCCAAGGAGAGCCATGTTTCTGGCGTGGATGGTCCCAAGACTCTGCTAAGATGGCTTTTGCATTGTTCTTCATCCCCTGATTTTTAGGCCTCTGAGAGTGTTGCAGGACTTTGGGTGTCCCCAGCTGTCTGCCCTGGGTTGGACTGAGTGACCTGTTGGGGCAGATACACCTGACCCACTCCTGAATCAGTTCAGGGCCATATCTGTTTTGGCCTGTCTTTGCTTCATCTTGCAAGCCAAAACCAGATGTATGGCTCCCTAGGACAGGGCCCATCTCTGGCAGGACATGGTTTGCTGGTCTCTGGCCTGAAGTTCATCATTTTCCTCTCCCTGACAGGAAACACATGAGTGAGTTGGGCAGAGAGAAGTTGGAGGAAATGGCTGAAAAGAGCAGAGTTAACAGTGTTAGTAAGAAGCTGTTAACACTGACAGGCTCTTGGCTGAAGGATTTAGGAGGACAAAACTTAAATGTGCTTATAGAGGAGAACGGGGATGTTTGTTTCAAACATTCAAACCCAGTCTTGCTTTGAAGAGCCATCTTCATTTTATAGCTTGTCAAGAAGAGACAATTTGAGTGACAAAAGCCAGTGAAGGTTTTACAGAAAGGAAGGTGTTACTACAAAATCTCTAATGAGGTTTGTTTACCTACTTGTACTCTTTCTCTCAGAGGTTTTGCTCACTCCCAGCCTCAAACACACATACTAACAAGTCCTTGGACGTGTGTACACACAAAGCCTGGCCAGGATTGCTTGTGTGCAACAAGCAATGATGAGGGTTGCAGGCTGTTAGTTCCTCACCCCGTTCCTGTGATTCCTCATGCCTGGGAACCACAACCTGGTTTTTGGACATGTCTTTTGTACTCTGGGGCCATCAGCCACAGCAGCATGGCTGCATCTTCCATTAATCATCAGCCACAAACCTGCTGCCTGTTGTTTGCTTTTCCTTCTTTGGAGCAAAACTGTGTTGGTTGCCTGTTTTCCTGGGAGGCTAGCAGAGGAATAGGATGTGGGGTGTGTTGCTGCCCTGCTGTTAGATGCAGACTTTCTCCTGACATGTTATCTGTGCTGTGGTCTGGTCAGAGCATGAGCCAGAAACTACACGTTGCTCAGCATTACTGCTGGGAATGGTATCTTAGGAGCAATGTCTTAAGGGGTGTGTGCCCTTTAGTGTTGATGCATGCTGCTCTTGTAGCCCTTACTCTGCTCCTTCGTCTCGTACTTTCACACATGCACATGTGTCCATTCATACTATATTCTTTCCAATATAAGTATTTCTATTATGCATCATAGAATCACAAAATGATTTGGAAGGGACCTTAAAGATCATTTTAGTTCCAAGCCCCTGCCACAGGCAGCGACACCTTCCACTAGACCTGTCACTATCCCCCTTGTAAAAAGTCCCTCTCCAGATTTCTTGTTGGCCCCTTTAGGCACTAGAAGCTGCTCAGAAGAGTTCTCTTCTCCAGGCTGAACAAGCCCAACTCTCAGCCTGTTTCTATACCAGAGGTGCTCCAGCCCTTGGAGCATCTTTGTGGCCTCCCCTGGATTTGCTCAAGCAGGTTCACATCCTTCTTGTGTTGTTGCCCCCAGAGCTGGATGCAGGACTGCAGGGGGATGGTCTCATGAGAGCAGAGTAGAGGGGAAGAATCCCTTGTCCTACCCTCCCAGCCCCCAGTGACTTCCTCCAGAGCTATCATCTATTGAGGAATTGTCACCTGTGAGAATCTGTGCATGAGCTCAGCCACTGGGCTTTGGTAAGGCTGGGAAATGAGGGCTCTTGTCCCGAGTGTCCACAAAGCCCTGCAGTGACAGCAGTGTTCCTAAGTGGAAACTCACTGGCACCAGTATGGGACAGGTTAAGTCTCTGTTGCCTCTTACTGCACCCCAAGCCTATGTGCATGAATTGGTTTCTTTTTCCTCAACCTTTTCCAGAGTGAAAAGAGCTATGGAGAGGTCTCCCACCTGAATGGCAGGATGTGTGGGCTGGGCCGTGGGGTCACTGAACACCAAGCTGGCCATGGTGCTGGTCCTCATACTGTACCACCGCGGAGCCGTGGTGCTGGTCCTGACGCTGTCCCACCATGGAGCCAGAGGCTTGCAGAGGCTGAGTGGCTACGAGGAGCAGAGACGGCCACAAGGCTGGAGCACCACCAGCAACATGCAGCATGTTGGATGGAGATGGAGCTGCTTCAAGAACAGCTCAAGGCCTCGCAGGAGAAGGTAGGTGTCATTCAGTTGGTGACAGGGTGGCAGGCTGCTGAGTGGTCCCTGTGATGTTGGTATAGCCCAGCTTGGGGCTGTACTGAACACCTTCCCCAGGCAGAAAAGACTGTGCTCTTCCTCTTTATGGGGGGCAGAAGACTCGCCCTCCCACTTAGGTATGTCTGAAGCGAGACAGGTCCTTACTTGCAGCTGCCTCTGCCTTGTTCCCTCTGTCCTTGTCCTGTGCAGGCTGGCTGGGCAGAGGAGATGGAGGCTGAGTGAAGGTGGCTCATTCGGGAGTGACAGGAGCTGTGGTTTCCCCATGGTTCAGCTGATAGAGGAACTAGAGTGGTGGCAGGATCAGGTAGGGGCTGGGCAGGGATGACATGGGCCGGGCAGGCCATGTCTGAGGGGAGGGAAGTCAGAGCAGGGGAAAGAGGACCACAAGAACAGAGGAAAGCCAAAGTTAGAAACCTCCAAATGTGTTAATATCCCTCTCCTGCCTTCTTCCCTGGGAAAAGGCTCAGGGACTGGCTTTCCAGAGTACAGCTTGCTTGTGCCAGCCACTCCGAGAGCAAAGCTGGACCAGACTTGCTTCCCAGTAGCAGGATTCCCCTTTGCTAGTGGCAGGAAGCAGAGGACATGGTACAGGCAGGGATTGAAGCCCAGCTTGCTTGTGGTGTATCTATCTAAGAACAAATGCAGTGAGCAGCCCCCTCTACCTCCTGCATTGCAGCCCCTGGAGCTAGCAGTAACTCCTGCTTCTTGCTACTCAGCAAGGGGAGCATCTCTCAGCAAGGGATCCCTGTTTCTCCTCCTGCAGTTCTGTGTGCTCTCTATCCTGGCTTTGTAGGCTGCCTAGCACACACCACTCCCATGGTCCTGCTGCTCTGCTGTGGCCATACTGGCATGAGAGCCAGGGTGGGGGCTGAGGGTGCTTTCCAGCCTCTCCCCTCACCTGCAGCACACCCTGGGTCTGTCCTATTGCTGGCACAAAACTGTAACCAGCTATTGGCCTTTGTGTTGCAGCTTTTAGAAGCCAAAGCAAGCCTGAGCCTGGCCCAGACTCGTCATGCTCTGCAGTTGCAACAGGCCAAGGCCCAGATGAACAACATGGTACCAAAGAAACACTTTGAGGAGCTGCAAACCAGCTGGAGAGCAGAGCAATGCAGGGCTCAACAGCTCCAGGAAAACCTCCACCGACAGGCTGAGCAGACATGCAGGCAGCTGGTCAGGACTCAGGTAAGCAGGGAATTGCAGGAACTCAGTCAAGGGTACCAGGGAGGGAGCACTACCAGCCTGGAAGCCACCAGTGGTCTGGGTATATCAAAAGTCTATGTGGAAAATGCACTTGATCTTCAAGTTCAGCTGCAGTTTTCGTTCCTCATGAACCCAGGCACTGCCTTGCACTCAAACAGGAACCCTCCCCGCTCTAATCCGCCTACCCCAGGCCATATACCTTGTGCCTTGAGGAGCAGGAGTTACCAGGGAGACACTTGATTCAGGCTGGGGAAAGTCTGAGCCCTCCATGTGGAGATATAGCCTGCATATAGTGAGGTGGTTTTGTCTCAAGGGCACTGGGCAACAAGGTGTTGGGGTTTTTTGAGTTTGTATTTTGTTTCAGGACAGTGTAATTCAATTGAACTAACTTGAGCAAAGGGAGCAAATTACAACCTAAGGAATTAAAATGAGCAGACACAAAAACTGTATCGATGGAAACTGTCTCTCCTTTGGCTTTTCTGGACATGGCCCACTGATCCCTTCATGCTCTCCTTCAGGGTGTGAAGGTCTGTGAGCAGGGCCCTGGGGAAATGCATGGTCCAGGATTGCCAGGGAACAACCCAATGTTAGTATTTATTACTTGCTGCAGGAAGAACATGAGCGTCTGCTGCAGGCAGCTATGGAGCAGGCAGAGGGGCTGGAGCACAACCTCAGGACTACTGAAGCTGTGCTGGCAGAGAGGGCAGCTCAGCTCAAAGATGCCCAGGTGAGTGGAAGAGGGGTTAGTGCTGTGGGTTCCTGCCTGGCTGGGACCCAGCATGGGGATGCTGAACTTTTAGCCTCTTGTCCTTGCTGTAGGCCCAACTCTCCAGGAACAAAATGCTGATTGAAGACCTCCGTGAGGAGAACAGGGGGGTTGCAATGGCCCTGCAGGCAGCTGAGCTGAAGCAGAAGAGCACCGAGGAGAAGAACCACCTGTTGGAGGAGCAAGCCTCAGCTCTGAAGCAGCTCATTGGAAAAATCACACCAGCATCTCTGAGCGGGTGATGGGGCACCGGCTGTGCAGCCCTGCCCCTGGCCAGGGTTTGTCAGGTACAGAGGAGGACGTATGGCTGGGTTGGGAAATGAGCCTTATCCTCCCTCGTCTTGCCAGGATTTTCCTGGGTAGAAGGTAGAAAATGAAGAAACCAGACAGAAATTGGTCCTGTGGATAGATGAATTTTCCTAACTGAAAGCCCCAGCTTTGGTGCCTTTCTCAGTAGCAGTGTGCTGTTGTAAGTCCAGTCTGCCTCAGGGCAGCCATCCCACAGGAGCTGCCTGCACTTTGGCAGCAGGTTTAGTGGCGGTGCCAAAGTGCTCTCTCTCTGGAGGGCTGCTGTTGGGGCCATGCTGTTACAGCTGGGAAGCCAGGCTTGAGGGCTGGGCAGGAGGGCTTGCAAGTTCTTGCATCTGGCTCACTCCAAACAGGAAAGCTGGATTGTGTCATTAAAATAATTGCAGTACCTCCTGCCATCTCCAGTCTACTCTGTATTTCAGTAGCCTCCCCCAACTGTTATTCCCTACAGCTTCTCTTGTGCTCTCGGAGACTATGGCCTTCCTAAAGTCTGAGCCTAAGATCAAAACCAACCTGATGCCAGATTGTTGCCTCTGCGGTGAGGAGGACAGAGGGGCTGAGGGAAAAGCCTTCAGTTTGAACCTCCAAGGCTTGGGGCAGGGCTGGTGACCCCTCATCAGTAGCACTGCCCTTCTTCAAAGAACACCAGGAGACATGGTAAGTGGACTGCATCATCTTGCCTTCCTTGTTGGCCCTCACACACTGGCAGTGAGCAATGTTCTTGCCCAAGTAAGTTGTCTAAAAGGCCACAAAGCCAAGCATTCATATCAGCAAATGCCTAATTTTTTGATCTGGCCAGGGTGTTACCCTCTGCATCATTGTCACCAGTGCCTCTGCCTTGCTCTGTGCAGAGTAGAGGGTATTTACGTCGGGGCTGTGGTTGCCACTAGCTGTTAAAGGACTCCTAGGATTTTGGGGGCTATGGAGACTATTGTACAAGACAGACTAGACAAGCCTGTCTGGATCAGGGTAGCAAAGCTGAACAAAGTTAATACAAAGAAGAGGGCTTAAAAATAGCTCAAGCTGTTGATAGTTCAAGAACAAAAGGGCTTGAACAAATTGGCTGAGCTGAAACCCGGCCACTGCTTTTAAGTCCCAGCCTGCCAGGGCAGAGGGCTTCCCTAGCCCTGGGACAGTGCCAGGAGATGGCTGGAGGCTGACTGAGACCTCCTTGATTGAAGTGTGCTTTTTCCACGTGGTGGGTGAAAGCTGGTACTAGAGCCTTACTCATGGCTTGGAAGTGTTACCTCTCAGCCACTACTCAAGTGTGAGCAGCTCCATTAGGAAAAAAGAGATGGTGGAGCAGCCCTTCAGCCTTGCTCTGATACTGTGCTAAATGGAATCTTTAAAATCCTCTGCTCCCTTACCCATCCCTACTCCAGATAGTCCCTAGGCCCTGCCAGACCCATGCTCTGGGGAACATGACTCTTCATAGAGGAACCACAGACACAGCCCAAGTGTGCTGGGAGAAACCATGGCAAGGCTCATGACCCACACTGCAGTCAGCGCTCATTCACTCCACACCTTAAGCAGCATACATAAGGCTTCTCATGGGAGTCAAGGCTTCAGTTGTGTCTTAGAAAGACGCTTGTGCAGCCTTATCTGACACTTGGAGGAGCAGCGCCACTGAGACACCTAAAGAACCAGTTGAGCTTCAACCTGCAAGGTGAAGAGGGGTTGGGCCAGAGAACCAGATCAGTGTTTAAACAAACCCAATGTTAGCTCTTGAAAAAACACTCAATTGAAGGCTGAAGCCATTTTTATTTTGCAGCCATGGAGCTCTCCTGGCTTCCAGAGCCCAGCTGGGTGGTGTCTTACTCCCACATGCACAGTGTGAACAAAGAACCACTCCAGACAAAAGTGCATTCACAAAACCTATTTGTAGCTGAGGGGCTTGGATACACTCCCCTTGCCCCCCCAGTGCCACTCCCCACTGTGCTGGATTCCCAGGCTGGTTACACTACCAGGGTGCATCCTATGGTCAGGAAGAGCCAGCCAGTGTGGTTTGCATAAACTGTGGGCTGATCTTAGTGTCAGGTATGAAGGAGGAGTGGCAGGTGTGCACTCCAGAAATGCGGAGGTATCTGAAGTCCTGCACATACCAGAGTTGAGTCCCCACTGTGGGCAAACAAAGGTTGTCCCTCCTGTCCTGCATGCTTACGAAAGAATGTGTTCAAGGACTCCTTGTCTGATTAACTGCTCACATTTCCAGCGGGGTAAAAAGTGCTGCACAGAAACACAGACAAACTTTCCTTGCAACCCAGGCAGAGTGGATTTGTGACTGCACACAACCAGCTCTGTTTGTTGTGCTGTATGCCCACTGCATTGTGGTACCAGGTCAGAGCTGGGCCACACAGACAGCTTGCAGCATGTGCAAGGAGCTGTGTGTGCAGAAACTCTGACATGCTGTGAAGCTGGGATAAGGGGAAATGTCATGGGAGTGAAAGGGAAGGAAGAGAAAGAACCACACACTCTTGACATGGGTACCTGGCTATTCTTCTTCAACAGGATGGTGGTACCATCATCAATCTCAAACTCTCCATAGTCTCTTAAACACCGCACCTGCAAAGCAGAAACGCAGCTCTCGAATCATCAGATCTCCCACAGAAAACACCAGACACCACTGCTGACTTACAACATATGCCCCAGAACTGTAATTATGGACACATTCCTATCTGCCTGCTGGAGCCTCAACATAGAGCAGATCTGGAAATACACAACCGGACTGATGCCATGACCTGTGGACTCTACCGGACATTCTCTTCCTGCCTCCACCTGGAGCAAGAAGCATCAGTGAGCCCAGCCCTCCACAGAGACTAGAGGGAGAGTGGCTCAAGAGACAGGATGTGAGGAGCAGCAGCAGCATTTCCAGGGGAACTCCACAAACATACCAGAAAATGACTATCTGTTAACTGTGAAACTGTCTTAAGGAGCAGGTTGATTGTCACTACATCTTCTTTTGAAAAGAAGATAAGAACAGGGCACTTCAGCTACTGACTTTGATTTTTCACATGCTTTTTGTTCTGTCAATTGTATAAAATGATTTATAGTCTCATGTCAGAGTCCTTTTAAAATAACAAAGAAAATTAGTTAACAATCCTTAGCATGGGAACAAGGTTTCTAGTTGATGAAGAAAGTTAAGTTTCTGCAAAGTGCTGCAAAACTTCTCACTGGGATTTCAAACCACTCACCCCACCACACAAATTCCCTGCAGACTAGAAATGCTATCTTTCAACAAACTTTGAGCCCTCAGTAGAAGAGGAAATAAAAATGCTGACAGGCAGAATGTAAAGAGTGAAATGCAGACGGTTATGGAAGCTTTGGTGCTCTTGAAGGCTTTGTTCAATGACCTGGCTTGGGATGGGTGTGAAATTCTCTTAAAACAATGGTTGCACAAAATGTTTGTTCACAGACAGAAACCACTTGCACTTACTTCGATGTACAGACTTTTCGGAGGTTTTATGTCCTGTGTAAGGTCCAGCCCCTCCTCTCCTCCTACTGACTTCATGTAGGTAGCCAGAGACTTTTTGTACCGATTGAACCATTCCACCTGCGGACATTAACAGCAGTTCCTCAGACAAAGCTGAACAGGTAATGCTGAAAGAGAGGTCCCCAGTGAGTGATATCTAGTTTATCTGTGCTGTCAGACCACTGTTCCCAAGCATGTTTGTACCAGCCAAAGGTGAATGCAAGCTTTTCTAAAGGGAAAGACTGCCAGAGAGGCAGAGCAATATGGATTCAGGACACATGCTGCTAATGTTAGCATCTCTGTACATTGGTCTAGAGATGGCATTTGAGAGCAGCATGTGAAGACTTAGTTCTGCTGGCGTCAAGTCTGATCTTCCACCTGATCCTTAAAAGTGCCAAGCGTTACCTGCACTCAGTGTCTGTTTGGGATTGTACCCATAGACAATGAATAAGCAAATGGGTGTTTACAGGAAGACACATTAAGTGTCATGTTTATAGTGGGGGAATTGTACCTTATTTTGACTCTGCTAAATAGATAATCCATCAGGAGGAGTAAGTAGAAAGAAGGAAAGACTTTAAGACAAGGCTGACTCACTTCCTCTGCTGACATGTGAAACTGGATGGCATTTGGCAGGACACTACCATACTCCCACCTCAGTGCTCGGATCCGCAGCAACCGGTCATACCTGGGGAAAGAAAGAAGGGGCAAAACCAGCATCTTTGCTTAGGCAAGTGCTGGTAATACCCCATGCAACAAAGCAGAGAGCAAAAATTTGGGTCATTCTACCCACCTTCCTTTAAAACATGCGATTTTGGACCTATCCAGTAATTAGAACGTTTAAAGGGCAGGAAGAAATAGGGCTAGCGTTTGGTGGTACCAGCAATGAGCACACAGAACCAGCTCCGCAGTTGCCCTTCTACTGCATCTCGCATGGGAACCACTCGCCGGAGCCAAGCGCCCCAACACACAGCGCTCCAGGACCCTGTCTTTTGTGCCAGTGGGGAAGAACCGACGCTCCGTGACCCCGAATGCCCGCGGAAGCCCCCCGTGCTCCGCGCCGCACTCACAGGTACGCCAGTATGCAGCGCTGGTTTCGCAGCAGGCAGCAGTGCCGAAACCGGATGAGGAAAATGAGGTCCGTGCGTCCCGACTTCGCTTCGGACCTGGAGGAGGAGCCGCGTTACAGAGCCGCGGGACGGCTGGGAGAGGAGAAGACACCGGCCGGGTTTGGCGGGGCGGGACGGGACGCCCCGGTACGCGGGCTGG
>NW_009925657.1:0-8036 GCF_000696875.1 Nestor notabilis | reverse complement strand
CGGGGCACTCGGCGCTGCGGGACATGCGAAAGGAAGGATTCCCTTCCTAACAGCGGTAGTTGTTGCACTTTTGGCAGTGTTAATGAGTCTAGCCCTGATGTGGCAGAGAGGTGGCGTATCTTGTACTCACGCATGTGGGAAGGCTTGAAACCGTTTGCCCTGGTTGCTTCAAGTGAGGCTTTCTTCTGTCTTCAATTTAGAAGAGAAGGGGTCTTCACCCTCCACGAAGACAAAATGGGAAAGAGGTGACCCAAGAGGGAAAACTGTTCTTCGCAACATGACTTCTTTTTTCTTTTTTTTTTTTCTTTTTTTTTTTTTTTTTAAATTTAAATGAATGCATTCAGCTTTGGGACCCCCAAATAAGAAGGACATGATGCTGTTGGAGCAAGTCCAGAGGAAGACATGAAAATGGTCAGAGGGCTGGAGCACTTCTGCTATGGAAACAGGCTGAGACAGCTGAGCTTATTCAGCCTGGAGAAGAAGAGGCTCTGGGGAGACCTTACAACAGCTTCTGGTGCCTAAAGGGGCCTACAAGAAAGCTGGAGAGGGACTTTTTACAAGAGCATGTAGTGACAGAACAAGGGGGAATGGCTTTAAGTTGAAAGAGGGGAGATTTAGATTAGGTATAAGGAAGAAGCTCTTTACTGTGAGGGTGGTGAGGCCCTGGCACAAGTTGCCCAGAGAAACTGTGGCTGCCCCATCCCTAGCACCCACTCCCGGGCAGTTGTCAAGGCACGGCGGGAGGGGGCTTTGAGCAACCTGCTCTGGTGGGAAGTGTCCCTGCCTGTGGCAGGGGATTAGAACTGGATGAGCTTTAAGGTCCTTTCTGATCCAAACCATTCTGTGATTCTATGATTCCCTGCATAAGGAGTCCAAGCCCTGAATCACCCTCTGTCTCCTCCATGAATAAAGCCACCAGTATTAACAACAGTACTCCAGGCACAGCCTCTCGCACAGGGTAGGACCACTCACTAGGCATCTGTGGCCAACTCAGCCATTGCTGCTCTTGCTCAGAGAACGGAGCCATGACGAGGTCAGCCTTTATGTGAGGACACCTGGAGAATATGGGATTTTCATGTGACCACCAGTCCACTTCCCTTTCACCCAGACAAACTTCACCTGCTAAGGCCCACAGAGCATCTTGGGGTACTACGTGCATGGCAAAGGGCCAGGGCCTGGAGTACCTGCTGCTGCAATTTTTCTTGCATTTAGGATAATTATCCTGGTCAATCTGAAGTGCATTCGCTAAAAAGCATTTTTGCTCAAGTGCTCAAGTGCACAATTCAGGCTGCGCTGTGCTACTGACTGTGCTCAGGCAAAGAATTTACATTAGCCGCAGCTCACTTAGTGAAAGAAAAGGCCGGTCTGCCCTTTCTGTGATTAAACCTCAGCAACCACAAGATCAGGCAGGTCTTTCAAGGAACTTACGTATCTCCCCTCTGCTTCTCCTTCCCACAGCACTGGTGTTTAAGGCTGCCAGGATCCCATGCTGGTGGGACCTCTCACGTACGGGCTGCATTCAGATTTCTCCCACCCTTTCTTTGGCAAAACCACATGCAGCTGATTGCTGGTCAGCAGAAAACGTACAATAAGAGTTGAGGTGCTGAGATGCCCATTGCCTGTCCATGTTTCCCATCCTCCAGCCCTGCTCCTAGCCTACATCTCACAGCAAGGACTCTGGGTTGGTGCCAGTGGACACAACCCCAGCAGAGGAGCCCCTTCCCTGGGCTGTATCTGTCTCACTTAGACCCCCAAGCCCTGCCTGCTTGCAGCATAGCAGAACAGGCCACAACAGATGTAGAACCCTGACACAAAACAGAAAGAAAGAACAAATTTGGCCCACCTTAAGAAACTCTCCTCTCCCAGCCCACTGGTGTAGGGTCTTTTGGTTGCCATTGTGCACGGGACCTGGGCTTAAGCACAGCTTGCAAATGTGTTATTTTCAGGGTCATGGCTTTGTGTTGACCTCACAGTGCAGAAGACTGGAACTTGACTGGTCTTGTCTTGGCCTGGGCTGATTTTAGCTTGTTTGGCTATGATAGCAGTCAGTGGTCAGATAACTAGCACTTATATCTGCTTTCTTTTATACTGATAACAATTATTTATTCTTCATGGCTTGAATTGTCTGTGACTCCATGGCAACTGCATAGGTCCCAGGCTGTTGCAGTGGTCAGTCACTCACTGCAAGACTGCAAACCCATGTTATTCAAGTAAAGGCAATTTTAGTGAAAACAAGAACAGAAAAAAAATCCAAAACAAACAAAACCCCAAACCAATCAAACAAATAAACAAACCAATTGAGAAACACTGAAAAACAACATACACACAGAAACAAACTTGAATGAGCCCCAAGACCAAGATTCATGTTGCGTCAGTATTTCTGCATGTTCCAGAGCTGTTGACCATCTCTGGTGGTGATGTTTGCATTGTATTTTAAAAGCCCCTGAGACCCTTATCCCACTGAAACTGGGTTCTGTCCCCTCCGTGGATGCCCCTCATATTCCGTGCCTGAAGGATGCTAAACTGAATGTTCCTTCTTCCCGAGGGAGGAAGAGAAGGTGCCTGTTCCTTCTGCTCAGTGTGCTCTCACAAGGTGGGGTTGGGGTCACTGCTCCAGGCCTTAAAGTAGCTCCCAGAAATAATCCCAGCTTCCAGGTATAGCTGATGCCACCATCTCCCAGCTTGACTTCTTGCCCTCACACAGGCAGAAGACACAAATATGAGAAGGAAAAGTGAGCTGAGACACCAGCTTTGCTGTCTAGATGGTGCCTCCTATGAATCTGGGCTCTAGGAGCACACCAAGACAAGCATGTGAAGCTATTCGCTGTGCCACCTGGGACACTGTACCCCCATACACCAGACCCTGTACGGTCAGTCTCCCAGAGAGCATCAGCCTTCCTGTGCTCATGTGAGTTCACATCCAGGTGCTGCATGAGTGGGACATCCTCTCCATGCCACCACTAATGCCGGCATCACAGCCCTGGGTAACGGATGCAGCTAAAGCATGCAGCTAAAGCCCACCTCCAGCCGCACAGACTGACCTCCAGCTACAACTCACAGAGTTCTGGACTCCCTCCAAGGTACTCCCTCCTGGCCAAATGGCAGCTGCCTCCCCTGCACACTCCTTCTCATAAATTTGATGCACTTCTTGGCTTCCTCCAAAGGTAGATAAATCATACCCGGGAGTCCTACAGCTATTGAAGAAGATACTCCTATCTGCTTTTTGATCACTTAACAGATTAAACTACTTGTTTCTGTCTCATTCATAACCCTCCAGGCAGCTTGGGCTACTGACAGAGCACCAGCTGCAGAGCTCGCTTTCCCTAAAACCCCTCAGGAAGCTAGTCACCACCCTCTCAGCAGGAGAAGGGGCAGCATCTGCCAGTATCTTAGCCATGTGTGAGCCAGATCATCGCCCTGAGGTGTGGAGTTGCCCCTGTTGCACCCCCCATTAGCTGCGGTTGTTGCTTGGTGAATTGTTCCTACAGATGCTGCTGCTGCTGCACAAGGTGAACGTGGTGTCAGCCTGCAGCTACAGGAACTGCATATCTACAGCCAACAAACCTCACTGGCCCGGGCTGCAGGAGGCAAGACCAAGCACTTTTGGTGCTGCTGCCACAGGACAGGCAACACAATGTTGTTTCCAGCAGTAAATCTTTTCCAGCTGGCCTGGCTCCAAGCTGGAGCAATCAGAAAGTCATTAACACTAAGCACAATTCCCTCACCCACCTCTCAGCTTGTGTTCCTTATGCAGGTAACAATCTTGGCTTCCGTACCTGCCCCTTTTTAGCGGAGGCACGTGGCTGGGCTGCAGCTTCATGCATTGATGCCTGGGGCACACTTACTGCCTGATGGGAGACCAGAAAGGAGACTGGTGACTTGGGGGGTTGCAGGACTTTGGTAAGCCACCTCTGGCCTGGCATTGCCATCCCCATGCCAAGGCAAGTTAGGCATAGGAAACGCAAGAGGCAGCATGTGGCATGCATCTTGCTCTGTATCATCACTCTCCTGGTCTTAGGAGCGTATGGAAAAAACTCACAAAGACCCTTCATTACAAACAACAGGACAAAAAGATTTATTTCCATTGCAAGTAGGAGAGTAAATACAAAAAAAATCTCTGATATACAATATAATGTTCTCCTAGGCTGTAACCATCCACCCCTTTCTTAAAGTCAGCAGAGGGCCTGACCACACCAGAACTCCTCAGGCAGAATAGGAACCAAGAAGCTCTGTCCTTCAAGGAACAAGCACTTTCAAGGCCCTTCTCTCTTCTCATCAGTGCTTACACTTAGTGTTTCCTACAGGGTTATAACCCAAACCTACTGGACACTTATTCCAAAAATCAAAAGACTAGTTTGAAACTTAGACTAACTGTGCTAAAAGGAAGGCCCTCAGATATTTATAATAAAGCTTCCAGAAATCGCAATTTTCCTAATTCTGGACAGTGCCTGAAAATTACAAGCAAAGTGCCAGCCAAAATACATTGAGATCCAAATGTTTAACGTATCCCCATGGCACAAGCATACATTGAGATCCAATTGTCTAACATATCCCCACGGCATATCCCCATATCCTTACAGGCAGGCCCAGCCCCATGGCTCCCCAAGGACACAACAACTTGTATCTTCCTCTGTCAGTGGTCACACAGTGGCATAAGACACACAGCCACATGCACCAGCACAGGGTCAATGCATCCCCCTGGCACAGGGTAGAGCCTGGACAGACGTGTGATGTGCAGTGCACCCGTTGCGCCTGAGCCTGCACGACAGCCTGGGGAGGTAGCAATAGCCACAAAACCACAGCGGCGCTGGTGGGAAGGGATCCCAGGAGCCTCCAGGCCTGCCGCAAGCAGGAGGTTGGAGCATTGCCAACACTAGCACAGGGCAGGTATAGACCGGTCAATTTTTGTATTGAAAACCCCAAAAGCGAGACCTTGCACAGATGTGGAGTCCCTCAAAGGGTCCATACAGCTCATTACTAAGCACAAAGCTCCTACCCATGGTTTCCAGCTGCTTGTGGCCAGTTTGTGGCCATGTGTCTCAGGTCCTTGTGAAACAGGCTCAACCACTGCACCTGCTGCAGAAAGCACGCTTTCTAGGTATGTCTGGTTTCCCTAGCTTGTAGATAATAAAAGGTCCGGAGAAAAATAACAAGCACCTAGACCTTAATTGCAAAAAATACTCAACTGAACCTACCCAATTTGTGCCTTCTAAGTCAAGATCTGTCATGCATGTCCTCCAGACACTGAGTTTTGTTCCCTTAACTTGCTGCAGATGCTGAGGTCAGGAGCAGTTTGCACAAGCCCTGTATTATCACTGGTGCCTTTTTTTCAGACTGAAACTTAGACTAGCACCAGGGCTGGAGCAGAGAATAAAACCAGGTTGAAGTAACGGGGAACAAGGGCCAGAAGACCTCTAGACTCAGGAAAACGATCCAGTCCATGCTGATAACTGCTCTGACAGGAAGGAAGGAAGGCATTAAGAGGCAGGACAATTCCTCTCCCGGCTACCCCCCAAAGCAGCTAGCAAACCTGCTAGCAAGGGGATGCATTGCAGTCCTTGCAGGAGATGCAAGCAGAGGGCCAGCAGGCAGCTGTCACAAAACTAAGAGCTGGCAGAGACACTTCTCTTCCAGCTGGTGAAGGGGGAAGCTGGGAGAAGACCTGGCACAGCAGCCAAGGAGACCTGCCCCATGCTGAGGTAGGCAAGCTGCAGAGGCAGGACTTCCAGGGTGGAAGCAGCTTATAGACATGCCAAGACCAGGAAGGACATTGAAAGAGACAGCACAGCTCTTCAGGAGGGAAAGCAAGGATAGGGAAGACCTGATTCACTGCACGGAGGATGTGAATGATGCCTATGTTTGCTGCTTGTGCCCCCCTCCCCCCCCGCCCCCTCCCCGCAGCAATGCAATGCAATGCAATGTGACCTCCCCAGCTCCATGTACAGGCTGCAGTTTGTGCAGTACCACAAAAAGGGTCCAGATGAACCAGGGTCAGCAGCACCAGCCCAGCCCCAGCCTCCCAGCCCATGAGGTGGCTCACCCACACCGTGCCATCGCAACCTCTCTGAGAGACAGGTACGTGCCTTGAATCCAAAACTCATTTCCTACCTCAGAGCCACAGGGAAGGCAGACAGACAGCTCCTCCTGTCCTCCTACTGCAGGGCTTTAGCCACCTCCACTCAAACTGTGCTGCGGTGACACCAAACACCTTCCTGCCCGACTCCATTTTCCCCCTCTCGTGTCCCACTTGAATACCTGGAGCGTAGCATGCAGAGAGGGCAAGAACCTGCCTCTACACAGATTTCATCCTGCTGATGAGCTGATCTGAAAGATTATCCATGGAGCAGAAGGTACAGGTGTCTTCATAGGATCCGAGCTCTTTGTAGCAGTGCATAGCAGCAAGACAAGAGACAGTGGACATGAAACGAGACTAGAGAAGTGCTGAGTGGATAAAAGGAGAAACTTCTCCCCCTTGAGGACAGACAAGTTGCCTGAGGAAACTTTGCTGTCTTCATCCCTGGAGGTTTTCAGGACTCAACTAGATAGGCTTGAGCAACCTATACAGGTTACAGCTGACCCTCCTTTGAGCACAAGCATGGAACAGAAACTTCCCATGGTCTCTTCCAACCCAAGTTATACTATGATCTGTACTCTTATGTGGTGAGAGAGACCCTGGTGTATGTGCACCCCCACTGTTTTCCCAAAGCTCCTGCTGAGGCTCTGGATGTGCTTTCCACCTACCTCTCTCCATTCGTGGCATGACACTCTGCAGCACCCCTCACCAACCTCCTCCTGGCCTCGGTCACACACGGCCCCACCACCACAGGAAAAAGAGCTGTATAAAGAGATTTGTACAGTAGCAGTGCTATGTCTGCCCCTCTCCGCTCACAGCCCCTGGCAGAGCCCTGGGCATCCACCATCTCCCTGGGAACTTTTCAGGGGTGGTAGGGTCTGTTGAGAGGGATTTGCATGAGTTTCCCCATGGATCTATTTTCAAGCCTCTCACAGCTGTTCTTGTCAGTTGTCCCCTCTCCGTGTTTTCCTCTAGCCTTTTATCCAGCTATCCCTTGACAAGGGAGCAATCAAAAAGGCACCATGTCTTGCCTCTCACATTTGTTTCAGGAAGGAAGCATTTACCGCTAGGTGCTGATTTCTCCAAGGCTACAGACAGAGCTGGGCTGACCTTAAGATCAAAGTAATTTAGGACATAAGGACCTCCACAGACCTCTGCACTAGGTCTCCACACAAAGCAGGCCCAAGTTCAATGCTGGATTCAACTCCAAAGACAGGTCAGGTCACTCGGGCTCTGTGCAATCAAGTTGGGAAGACCCTGAAGGACAGAGGGACCTCGCTGGGTCCTTCTTCCAGGGGCTGAACATGCTTATGTTAAACGTTTATATACTTCCAATCCCACATTATCCCACCATTGCGGCACAGAGCATGACTCCCGTCGGGATTTGACTTGCTGTGTTTGGCTACAACCGCAGCACCCAAACCTTCCCCAGCCATGGCCATATAGGTTGTTGGTGCAAAGCCTGGCACTAGCACCATAGCCTTGCGCACCATCAGGGACAAGACACAACGAAGTGCCACACATCCCACTTTTACAGCTCTGGCTGCAAGAGGCTGGGGAATGCTTCCTCCTGCCTCCCTCATCCCTCACTACAGCAGACATTTTGCTCTGTAAATAAAACCATTAACAGCGGACAGGTCATTAGAAGTGAGATCTTCTTGAACAGACCAGGGAGCCCAGCTGGGTGTGCTGGGAGGGTGAGAACCTGCCAAGAAGCATTGGGCACCTGCCCCAGGAAAGGCAGTAGAAAAGGAAAGGGCTGTATGGCCCCATCCAGGCACTTGGGAGCCTCTAGGGCTTCTCTGGAGAGCGCAGAGAGGGCAGGGCAGGATCCCCCAGGTCCACACGGCTGGCGGCAGCGCTCCTCGCCGGGAGCCTCGGGCAGGTGGCATGATGCAGAGCCGCAGACCAAAGTCCTCCAGCATCTTCCCGGACGGCCACGAGACCAGCAGAGCCGGGCGAC
>NW_009925656.1:0-6661 GCF_000696875.1 Nestor notabilis | reverse complement strand
GGAGCCGTGGTCTGGTCCGTGCCGGGGCTGGTTGGGGTCGGGATGGAGGAGGGTGTGCTGAGCTCTGGGCTCCGCGTCCCAGAGCAGGATGAGATGAGGGATTCCTGTAGCTTATTTCTGTGTTGGTGACCTGAGCGGGTGATGGCATGGTCAGAGCTACCTGGCACTGTCTTGGCACGACCACCTCCTGGCATAGTGCTCCTTAACTACCTGTTTAGAGATGTGCTTTTCCTAAGGTCAAGTTCTCTGATGCTTCCCCTGGGGTGGTTTCAGCCTCTCCATACACATCCCATGGAGCTGCTGGAGCAGGGATGGGGCAGGTTCTGCCAGGCTGCAGCAGGGGCAGAACTGAAGGACTGAGACAGCTCTTTCCTTGACACAAACAGCTCAATCTGCTTCTGCCTGAAGCAGGGAAGGTGGCTCTTAGCCCAGGGTGCCATAACTGCGCACCCACTTAGGTTCTTACCCTACTGTAGTGTGAGTTGTTCGGGTTGGGAGTGTTTTTCTTTGACCACTTCCAAGCAAAATGTGTATTTTGGGGGCCTGCAACTGCAGAGGACTTGTCCCGATGACAGATGTTCTCCCTTCTGGTCCTCCAGCTGGAGAGGAGGAGCGCAGGACTGCTGCTGGCTCCCCATCGCCAGAGCTGGGCACCCCAAAACTTGTCCTTCAGGCCTGGGGATGGAGCAGGGGGCCACACACTACGCATCCTCCCTTTGGTGCATGAGCAGAGGAAATGCTGCCTTGGATAAATTTCCGTATGACTTGGCGAAATGTATGTTTGTGTCATTTCTGCAAGAGCAGCAGCCGGCTCTGCTGCTTTACACATCGCGGCAGTAATAGAGGTGCTTGAGTTATAGTGAAACTTATTTCATTTTACAGCTCCTACCGCGTTAACAGATGTACAGGCGTCTGATCCAATCATGCAGCAAGAGATTTTGGGGCCAGTTCTTCCAGTTTTGACAGTGTGTAAGCTAGGAGCAGCCATACATTTTACAAACAAGAGTAAACGACCCTTAGCAACATATGTCTGCGCTGGCAGCTCCAGCCTAACCATAAATAAGGAACCCTGCTAGGCAGGAATGTATCTGGGCTCTGCCTACAGTCAGTGTGGACAAAGCATCTGCCTTCCTCCCATTATATTAATGAGGTGCAGGCACTGGAATCCCTGTGCCGTACGGCTGGATTTGCTGGGTGGGGACAAAGGGCTTGGAAATGCAAATGCTAATGCAGAGCAATGGAGGTTTACTTGGTTTAAAGGCTGTATTTCACTTTAGTGCTGCTTTACTCCTGCTTGCTGTCTTGCCAGCCTCTTGTGCGTTACTGCAGGTGGCTCCAGGGTCATTGGCAGGCGTAATCAAGATGTTTTCTAGCTGCTGCCCATAGCACCAGATCCTGTGCTCACTAGTTACTGCAGTTAGAATCATAGAAAGGTTTGGGTTGAAGGGACCTTAAAGCTCCTCCAGCTCCAGCCCCTGCCCCGGGCAGGGACACCTTCCACTAGAGCAGGTTGCTCCAAGCCCCTGTGTCCAACCTGGCCTTGAACACTGCCAGGGATGGGGCAGCCACAGCTTCTCTGGGCACCCTGTGCCAGCCCCTCAGCACCCTCACAGGGAAGAGCTTCTGCCCAAGAGCTCATCTAAAATCTTAATACCTAATCTAAAAAGCACCAGCGTCACCCCAACACCAGCTCCACAGCATCTGTGGGTAGGAAGGGAAAGGGGGGAAGCTAGGAGCTGAGTGCACCCTAATAAATTTAATCTCTACTTCATGTTAAAGTGCAGTAGCTAGATTTATTTCTCCTTGCAGTCAAAACAATACCAGGCTCGGTCCCAACACAGTAGTGAGATTTCTTTCCCCCCAGCTGGAAAAAGAAATGCTATAACTCCATCCCGGAGCTGATTTATAAAGCATTCATGAAGAATTTATACTGCAAAGAATTTTATTCAATTAAACTTGAAAAGCCTCTGGATTCCTGAGGTTCAGTAGTGATCACTGAGACAGAGCTATCATAAAACTGGATGGCTTGTCTGGAGCAGGCATTGAGGAGCTGTCTGATGTGACACTGCAGCTGACGGTGCAGCCCAAATCAAGAGCATTTGTCACTGGGATGTGTTAGAGGCTAAGGCTTGGGAAATGACTCTGTGAAAAATGTGCATTAACAATAGCCATGAAATATCTGTTTAAAAGAAGAGGGTGAGTAATGAGGCAGAGATGTCTATTAGTGCTGGGCATTCTTCACTCTGACCCCACGCGGATGAAAAAGTTAACACAAAAGCCAGAGGCTCTTTGGGGAAGCAAGTTTAAGGTTGTTTCTGCTTAAGTAATTGAATAGAGGAACTGCACGACTGATGTGGAAGCTCCCACCACTGAAAGTGGCACCCTGAGTGGAGGACAAGAGCTCAGCTCCACCAGCTGAGGTGGCGCCAGGCCCCTGCTACTCATCACAACTCCTTCATCTGCAAACTTGAGCAATCCCCAGGGAGAGAAGCTCAAAGAGAACAAGGACTCTGCTCCTTCAGCTGGTACCTGCAACCAGAGCACAGGATGTGACCAAACTCAGAGGGTCAGTGTTTCACAGGGGCAGCTCCACGTGGAGTAAAAGCCAGGTACCTCCACAGAGCTTGACTGCAGCAGGTGACCTGCAGGGTTTGTCCCCACCTCCATTAATCCCTGTATCCTGCATGGGCCCTGCTCCTGGCAGAGGGATGTGCTGGATTGTGAGCACAGATTCTTCATATGCATGCAGAGAGGCTGCCAGCGCCAGGGAATTCTTAGTGCATTCCTGGAAATCTACACAGCTCAGCTTCAGCCAGGCTGATGGATTGAAAGCAGCTTAAAGAAGAAAAGCACGCTGGGCTCACTGCTGAAGTATGAGTTAAGGGCCCTTTGGTACAAGTAAATTCACATTTATTACTTCAAAGCTTGTGGGCAGAGTCCCAGCTGCTGTTCTGCAGGAGCATCATGACTTGCAAAGAGAAGCTGATGGGTTTTCTCCTCTTCATTCCTCAGCGTCCTGTCAAAGCCTTTCCACAGCACCTGCACTGCCCAGGGCAAGGGGGACTTCTGCAGGAATCAGCTACAGTTCTGTCAAGTCTCCTGCCCAGCTCCAATGCAGGGCAAAGACCAGTGTTGTACAAGGGGTATTTGGACAAGGCCCAGTGATTAGAACATGTTCTGCACCATATTTAAGAACAATTCCTAATTATTTCAGCTGGAAGTTCTTGGCAGCTCGCGTTCCCAGTGCAGGCTTGTTCTCTTTCCCTTCCTCGACGGGGAAAGCAGTCTGCTGGATTTAGCTTCCCATGATCAAGGAAACAAACATCCCAGCTCCCACTTACAGCTCAGGCTTTATATATATTTTCTCCTCCTTCCCTTCCTTCATTGCAGCGTAACGTGCCAGGACAAAGAGGTAGTCACTCAGCCTGGAAAGCAAGGGGAAAAGCAGTGACACCACTTCTCGCATCAGCTGTGTCTGTCTCCAGCAACACAACTACACTCAAAGCACATCTGGTTACAGCAAAGCACATCTGGTTACAGCACAGCAAAGGGCCGCAGGTAAAGGGGCCACAGAGAAGTGATTTCCAGAACAGCCTTCAGAAAGCTGAGTGCTCCCTCAGCACCGCGGCAGCATCTGCAAACATACAGACCTTGCAAGAGCACTTTAAACAAGCTGCTTCTGAAACTTCAATGACCTATTCTAGAAGTAAAGCTTCTTGAGAGGTAAGACCCTGCAGTTTTAGGCCAAGACTAAGGGAACAAGCCCAGGCATGCTTCAGGAGTACAGAGTAAGGGTTTGGGATTTGTTTATTACCTGTTTAAGTATTTGGCCACGTTTGGATCTGCTTCCCCCGCTTGTACCAAAGGAACCACACTGGAAAAGGAAGATGTTGAATGTATTTAACCTTTGAGCTCTGCCTGCTTTGCTGAAGCACTCTCACACCCCAGCCTCACCTGGAGTCCCCATTCCAACTCCCCACACCCTTTCTGCATGTAAACGGGGACCCTTTTGTCGAGGGAACAGCACCATTCCTGCCTCCTGACTGGGGCACAGCCTTTTCTGGCTTGCTTTTGACAAAAACCACTGTGATGTTAGTTTTTGGAAGCACCAGCCTCATTGCTCAGGGGTGATTTACACGAGCAGACGTTCTCTTCTGTGGACTTTACCAGGGGAGTTTTTCATCTCCAACAGAGAAGTGGGATGAGGAAGGTGTGAGCAGTAACATCTCAAGCCACTAAAAGCTTCCCTGGATCCCACACCTGCCAGTGCCTCAAAATACACTTAACAAACCAGACAGAGATGCATCTCGGCATAAACCTGTCTGCTCTTTCTGAAGTCTTTAACTCAGATGACCCAGTTCAGGGGAGGGAAGAGACTTGCTTTTTGCTGCCTGCACTCCTGGAATTTGGCTAATGCAAACACACAGAGCTTGGCTCAAGCTCCAGCCGAGTGCAGCACAGCTGATTGCTCTGACTGCAACGATTTGCTTTCATTGCAGCATTCTGATCAGCTTTTATCAGTTTTATGCTGTTATGCTGCAGCCAACACTCACCACCTTTCAGCTCTGCGGCAGACGGCTCGGGAGAAGTGGAGAGCAGCACTGCTTTTACCTCCTGACTGAAACAACAATGCAACAGCACGTCAACATCTGCTCACAACAGGTACAGCCATCCACCTCACTGGGGAACTGCAGCAAAGCTGTCACACCTCACACCCTGTGTTATGGCCAGGCAACTGGGAGAGATACCTGCATGCAGGATGTGGACATTTAACTCAACCAGGTCCTTCTCTCTGCTTTTCTTTTGGTATTTGTCCATGCAAATAACGGCCTCACAACCTGTTATCTCACACCAAGTGACAAAGCAGATTTGCCCTAACAACATGAGCCCTTCTGCAGTTGTAAGAGGCATAAGCAGAACCTACTGGTACCTACTGGCAAGATGAAAGTTCTGAGTGGAGGAAGCTGCTCTGAGTAGCTGTCAATCCACTGCTCCAGCTCCAGAACTGGCTTTTCACTGAAAGATGTTCGTTCTACAGAGGGAAAAGAAGAATCAGCTAGAAGAAATGCAGAAGTGATTCAGGCTACAAATAGAGCTCTACTCTACTTTCATATTTCTTAGATCAGTAAGTCCCAAGAAAGCAGCCCCAAATAGTCCTTCTCTAGAGCAGGACTTCAGTCACTCAGACACTACAGAGCAGCTCCAGCTCCCATGTCCCAGACCAGCCTCCCCAGCACCAGCCCAGGAGAGCTGTCATTCAAGAACAGTTATCCCAGGATAACAGTGGGACTTACTTAAGTGAGCCTCCCTGGCGGAGGAGAGCGGCGTCGCGATGTTGGAGCCCACGTCCTGCAGCATGCACTGGACCTGGATCAGGTGGCAATCAGGACAAAAACGAGAGGTGCTTTCATTAACCAGCCTTTGATGCTCGGTACAACTGCAGCGAGCTCTGGGAGGAGACAGCAGGCTCTGCTGATTAAAGGAGATCCTACCCTTGTTGTTCATCATCCCGCAGCCTGCTGGCAGGGGGGATGAGGTGAGTGCTCCCTAACTGCTTTCTGAGAAGCAGATTAGCACATGGACTTGTTTTCACGGGTGTATTAAACCACACTGGCTGATTTTGCAGCAAGCAGGCTGGGGAGTGTCCACATTAATCCCTTTGCTGGTAGGACACTGAGCCATAACCTCTGGAAGACAGGCAGTGACAAACGGCTGCAGACAGTGCTGGCTCAATGTCATGTCTGCTTCCCAGAGGAACATCTCTCCATGTACCAGGATACTTGAGAGGCAGCCTGGTGAGGCTTCCTAACATCTCTGATTAGCTCCTTCTGTGTTCCTGTGCACAGCAAAGCTAATCAGCAAAACTCACTTTACCCCGATTTCAAAGCTGAGGTGATGTGACAACAAGACTTGTGTCCATAACCACGTCCACGAACAGGTCTGGATAAATGTAGAGATACTTTTGCCCAAAACTAATCACTTGATTTACCAGTTTCCTTCATGGTTAAAGAAATTAATCTCTTAGCGAGCAATCAAGGGGCAGAGTCTTAAGAATTCATTTATTTCAATGCTGAATTAATTCAATTCCTGTGTGTCAGTGGGAGCTCTGTGTCTAAAATTAAGGAGTTTAAGGCTATGTTTCAATAGCACTGATGAAATGACTGTGCTGGGTGAGGATTATCATTAATACTCACTTTGTGAAGCTGCTCAACAAACGTGTGGCCCTTTTCACTGCTAAATTCACCAGCAAGCCTAGGTTAAAAAAAGAGGTAGCTGGAAATGGAAAAATAACCATGACTGTGGTTGAACTTCCCTGGGAGGGTGCTGAGGCGCTGGCACAGGGTGCCCAGAGAAGCTGTGGCTGCCCCATCCCTGGCAGTGTTCAAGGGCAGGTTGGACACAGGGGCTTGGAGCAACCTGCTCTAGTGGAAGGTGTCCCTGGCCGGGGCAGGGGTTGGAGCTGGAGGAGCTTTGAGGTCCCTTCAACACGAACCACGCTGTGGTTCTCTATGAGAACACGGGCTTTGGCCACTCCTGCGTGCAACCCTCCAGAGAACCGCGGCTCAGAGCGTGTCCCTTCCCCCGGCGCGGGGCGGTGGGACGGGAGCGGCTCCTGGGGCAGGGGTTACCCGATGGCCGAGCTCAGTTCGTCCGTGGCTCC
>NW_009925655.1:408-731 GCF_000696875.1 Nestor notabilis | reverse complement strand
ACAGGCTCCGCTCCGGGAGAGCTCCCCGTGAGCCGGTGCCCGCCGGTGAGCCCCGTTGTCCTGGCGCAGGCCGGAAGCACATGCGGCAGTCGACGACGGAGCACACGCGCCAAACCTTCCTGCGCATCCAGGAGCGCCAGGTCCAGTCCAAGCGGAAGAAGGGCGGCCCCAACTACGACCGGCCTCTGACGCAGGAGGAGCTGCTGGAGGAGGCCAAGATCACGGAGGAGATCAACCTCCGCTCCCTGGGTGAGCCGCGCATGGCCTGCGATGGTGCTGGGAGCAGGGGTGAGGGTGGTGGTGGTGCTGAGCCTCCCCTTCTG
>NW_009925655.1:0-265 GCF_000696875.1 Nestor notabilis | reverse complement strand
AGAAGAAGCGGAAGTGTGTGGGGCCCGTTATCCGGTACTGGTCCGTCACCATGCCCCTCATCCCAGAGCCGGGCAAGGAGGAGAATGTGGACGTGGAGGGGTAGGTTGGGCTCCCCCTCATGTAGCCCTGCTGGGTTTTTTCCCCACACACCCCCAACAGGGCTCCTTATTCCCTGTCTCCCACCGCTGCTCCCTGCCCAGTGTGGTGGGGGATAAGCAGGTTTTGGGCAGTGCCTTGGAGCCCCCCAAGCACCACGCCACGGTC
>NW_009925654.1:4985-12313 GCF_000696875.1 Nestor notabilis | reverse complement strand
CTGCAGGTAGGGCTGCGCCCCCCGGGCCTCCCCAGCCCCTGTTACCGCCTGGGTGGATGCGGCACGAGGGTTTCCCTACTTTTCATTGTTACAGACGCATCTGCTGTGACCAAGTTCGCTTTCAAGATTGCGGAGCAGGAAAAGGGGTCGGGAAGCGCGACGTGACCGTGGACTTGCAGGGACAGGTCAGTGAATCCTTACGGTTGGTTGAAGGAAGGCAGTGCTTGGCATCGGGAAGTTTTCTCCGTGCCTAATGGTACCGTCTGCTTAGGTTTGCCACCAGGTGAATGAGTCTCTCCCCTTCAGCTGTAGCAGGAGCCTGAGGGGGCTGTTTTAAAAGTGGTACCCGAGTGTCATAAGGTGGATGTTCCATGGGTTACTGTGTCATCACTGGGGACTGTGGTGGTCAAATGCCTCGGTTGTTTATGATAAACATCAACTGAAAGGTTAATTTGTCATCCCTGAGATGACAGCTTTAGGAGGAAGAGAAATGCACTAGAATAAACTAATGCTGGTGGTGGCCAGGCTTGGCAAGATGCTTGGCTTCCATGCTGATGTTTTAGAGGAAGTTAAAAGTTGGAAGGGAAACGTGTCAGGATGAGCTTTCCTGGTCCTCATCTAGACCTGTCAGGCCCATGAGCAGTGCAGAGCAAGTGGCCAGGCTCAGACCATGTCCCCTGCTGGCACTGGTCTGGTTCTGGATGTGAGTTCAGGAGCCCAGCGTCTGTACGTGTAACATGAGAGTAACTGGAAATGTACAGAAACAGAGCATGGGGAAGGACTTCAAAAGCACCCAAATGACCTGGGCTTGGAGTCACGCAGCCACCCCTGAAGAACATGCACCAGCCTTTAAATGCTTTCTGTTATTCACCCCACCAGTGATTTTCTTTCCCGTTTTAATGGGTGGTGGAGCCAGGAATTGCCAGCCCTGTGCTGGGATTCCTGGCAGTGCCTTAAACTCTGGAATTTATCCCCCAAAGCCCCCTGGAAGCCAAGAGCAATTGGCTTGTGGGATTTGAAAAGAGGCTTAGAAATCCGATATGGATAAGATAGAAAGTCCAGAGTTAATGGTAAAGTAAATGAGAGCTTTACAAGGGACATAAATCCCTCTGTTTCAGGGCATAAACCAGGCTTGGGATTCAGTAGGAAACTCCTCCTCGTAGGTGGGTTTTTCTTGTGCTGTCTTCTGGTGGGAATCTGCCCCTACAGCTTCTTATGTCTGTGCAGTGTCCTCTGTGAGTGTCTTGTCCTCTTGAAGAGGTTCCAGCTGAAGTACCTGAACCTCAGGGTGTTTCCCAACACTGAGCTGCTGCCAGAAGGTCCAAGCCACATGGCTTTGGGTAGAAGCTGCCTGGAGGTAACAGTAGCGTTATCTGTGAGCATCTGGCAGGCTCCAAGGTGCTCATCACTGTAATAATATAGAGTAGATACCACAGAGTCCTCTGGACAAACTCCACAGGCAGCATCTTTTTGAAGTCAGCTTTTTAACGCTGCATCCACAGCGTAAGATGCTGAAATCACTGGGCTGATCCCTGAGCTGGAATCCCTAGAAAAGAGGAGCCGCAGGAATTGCTCTCACCCTTCTCCCCAGAGTGTTGATTTCTCTGGAGCGCTCAAGGGCAGCGTCTGAGGGGTGGGGGATTGGGTTTGGTTTTTCTTCCTGAGTCATACCTCTCTGCTCTTGCACTAAAGCCTCCATATGGAGTTTAAGGTGGTGGCAGGAGAAGCTTCATTTAGGGAATGGACCGACAAAGCTGGTCAGAAAAGCATCAAATCTATTGATGAACTGACAGGGCAAAAATGACAGCCTCTAAAAGAAGTTTATGCCACTTATGTCACAGTGGGATTGTAGAGCTGTCAGCTGAGCACTAAGCAGTGTGAGTAACCTGTTTGTGTTTATCCTTCACCTCTCTCTGCGCTGGAGCACTTCATCCAAGGAGAGTCTTGTTTTGGTAGTTGACTCTTTCGGGGTTTCTTTAATGTGTGCGTTGCTGTGGCCTTATCTTGGCTAAGGCAACATCAAGGGAAAACTCCTGACCCATAGGGTGAAAGTTGTGGAGTTTGTGGTGGATTCAAGGCGATGAGGGAGCAGAAGCAAAGGGACCAGAAGGGTGGCAGAGGGCACTGCAGGTGATGGTGGGGGTGACCAGGTAGCTGTGGAGCCTTGTACCTTGAGAGAAGCAGGCAGCAGATGGTGCACAGAGGGACACGCAGAAACCAAAGAGCATCCTATGTATGTGGTGAGTCTCCTCAGTTCACTTCTGCCGTTACAAGTAATTCCACCATCTGATGGTGCCCTGTGGCTTCTGCAGGAGGTGGGGGGCAGTCGGTGTAGGACAGTGACTGTAACTAAAGCTAAGCCCAGGCAGCCAACCTGTGGAGCCTTGTGATCCTTCAGCCGTGCAGCCGAACCCAGGATCGAGGTTGTGCTGTGTGGAGCAAGGGAGCCATAGAATCACAGGGTTGGGTTGGAAAGGACCTTAAGATCGTGCAGTCCCAACCCCTGCCCCAGGCAGGGACACCTCCCACTAGAGCAGGTTGCTCCAAGCCCCCGTGTCCAACCTGGCCTTGAACACTGCCAGGGATGGGGCAGCCACAGCTTCTCTGGGCACCCTGTGCCAGCGCCTCAGCACCCTCACAGGGAAGAGCTTCTGCCCAAGATCCAACCTGAACTTCCCCTATTTCAGTTTGAACCCATGAGAAGCTCGTGAGCAGCTGTCAACTGTTTTCAGTGTTGACTTGGTCTCTGAATGCTTCATATCAGACATCACATCTCCATGTGAAAGCAGCAGCCCCAGGGCTCAGCTAAGGCAGGGACAGAGCAAGGCAGTCAGGCACTCTCTGTGCTCACAGAGGGCTGCCTGGAAGCATGGAGCTGCACAACGTGAAGGCAGTCTTGCACTCAGCACAAACAAAAGGCTCGAGCACACCCCAGGGTTAGGTCTGCATTTCTGTGTCCTGGTGCTCGTGAGACTGACAATATGTTCAATCCATGTATCCCTCGAAACCTGTTCTCTTTCTTGTGCTGCTGTGAGAATCTGGGTGTGATCTCGTATTGCAGAGCTGCAGAAGTTGCTGGTGTGGCCACCAACTCTGCTCTTGAGCTGCTTGTTCAGGAAACAGCCCAGTGGAGCTACACGGTCACCGTGTCATGATGATGCTGTGTACACACGCTGTTCCTTGGAGGTCCTCAAACTGGGGCCCTTCCTCCTTGTTTTCATATCCCAGAATGTCAGTTCCTCTTGCAGTTCCCAAATATTAGTTTAACGTTTTGCCAGCCTGTAGAAGAGGAGGAACAGAGCCCCGGGAATATTGTCTGGCAAAATAAGAACTGGGATGGAGGAATGTGGCCCCAATGGCTTCTTTGTCTCAGCGCTGGAGGGTGGCTGGAACACACACAGCAACAAGCAGGTGCTTGATTTGGGGGTCTCTCACTGGGTTTTCTTTTACTGTACATGCTGCTAGTCCAGATCGTGAGGACCTGGCCCTGTCTTACAGGCAGGGAAGCCTCGTTTGAGTAACACATGAACTCACAGATGAATTCTCCCAAGTGCCAGGTTGGGAATAGGCAGAAGGTACAGGGATGGTCCCTGGTAAAATAAGGAGGTTGGGTTGGCAAAAAGACACTTTAAACCACTGATGGGCACTGCTTGGGGTTGTCGGGGCTCTTCAACCAAGGAAGCAGGGGGTTCCCACCTTCATGTTGTTGGAAGCTGGAGTTCTCCGGGGTGGTTTGTCTCCAGGAGCTGGGACTTCAAGGAAAAGGCAAATCTAGTGAGTGCAGTGAGGGAAACCCGTGCGAGCTGTCAGCACTCACAAGCCATTAACGTACTTGCAGGGCAGGCTAGAGCCAACTCGGAAATTGTGTGTACATAGTTGTGGATAACATCTAACTCTTTAGATTTATGGGTTAGGGCTTCCCATGAACTGGTGCATGCAGTAAAATCTGTGGATCACATTTTCCTTACTAAACATGAGGAGCAATTACTGCTGGGATCTGACCTGCTGCAGCAAAGACCAGCCCCCAAATCTAACACTATTCTGCCATCTCCCCCCAGTTGCAACCTTCTGGAAGCAAAGGGCAGAACTGGCTCTTCAGGGGTGTAAGGGTGCTCACTCTGTTCTGTGTCCTCTCTGCCTTTACCTTACCCTGGAACCTGCACAGGAGTTCTCTGCTGGTACTTTTGTGCCTTTTCCATCAGCAGTGCTCTGTCTGGAAGTGATGAGCTGTCCTCTGCCTCTGGGGAAGCATCTGCTGCTGAGCTGGGATGTTCTGCTGCTCCCAGGCCTTGTTGTGCCACTTCTGTTGGGACCTTCTCTTTGGAGACGGGGTCCCTAAAGCATTTTGGTGCTCTACCAGACCTGAGCTGCCCGTGTTGGTGCTGAGCATCCTTTGTTAGTGCTGTGGTGTCCTGGTTATCACTGTGCTGCCTTGGGCTGGCTTCTGGAAAAACTCCCCCATTGCTTATGCTGTGCAAAGAGAACGAAGGATTGTTCTGCTCACAGAGGGAGCTTCCTCCTAGGTCTGTGGTGAGAGGCAGCTCCTAAATACAAAGAGATGGAGCACAAAGGAGCAGGGAGATGCCAGTGGCTTCAGCCTGTGTACCAGGTACCGCTGGTGGCGTGACAGGGGAGGGCTTTGTGCGGGCGCTGTTGCTGTTGGACTCCAGAGGTGGATTTGGGAATGGTTCTGACAAATGACCCCTGTGTGTGCGGGGCGGTGGGAGCAGCTGGAGCAGCGCTACAACAAAAGGCTGCTGTGCTAGAGCCAAGGCTGACTGAGCAGTGAATGGGCTCGGAAGGGTGGCAGGTCCAGGAGAGTGGCTGCGTGTAGTCTGAGAGGGGTCTGGCCACGAGAAGTGTGGAATTACCCAGGGAAGAGCTGGAGGGGGAGGGAAGGAAGGACGGACACGTCTCGGCTGTTAAATCTCTTAGCCCGTGGATATTGTTTCAGGGCAAATTCCTGCAACCTCAGTGCTCCAGATCCATCCATCCAGACTGGACAAAGCACTGGAGATGTGCTGCTGGGAGCAGCCCCCAGCAGCCGGGGGAAGATGGTTCAACAGGGCCTCTTTCATCTTGGATTCCTGGGAACACCGTCTGCAGTTGTGCTGCCCCCAACTACTCCCGTTGATCCCAGCCTGTGGCCGGTGCTGATAGCGGAGTATGAGCCTTTTGGGTGTCCCTCTGGGACAGGGGCTGGTGCACAGCCAGAACGGCCCAAGCTCGGTGCTGGGGATAAGCCCTTTCCCAGCTCTGACTGGGCACAGCCGGTGCTGTGCAGCCCGAGGTGCCCTGGCTGCTTGCCCAAGGCAGCCTGGAGCATGTTGTGGATAGAGCTGAGGTCTTGCTGCTTCATTTGGAGCTCACTGAACTTTACTCCAGTAAATAGAGGCAAGAGAGAGCCCAGCGTGGAGGGGAACTCCTGCCTCTGCTCCGAGTCTGAAATGCACGAACTGCCATTTATCCTCTGCTCTTCCCACAGAGGCTTTCAGAGCACAGTCTGAGCTTGAACTCTGGGCTTAGGTACTCAAGAGCTCAGGATTTAGGACTGAGATCCTTTCCAGGTTCAGCACAGAAGTTCGGCTCCTGTTCATAAGGAGGGACAGGGTGGTAAAAGTAGGGTGGGTTTGAGCCTTGGCTGTTGAACAGTAGCAAACTCTTCCCCCTGGATGCTGGGTGCTGCTGTGGGGTTTGTGTGAGCGGCTACAGCTTAATGTGAAGTCCTGGCATGTTCAGGGCCTGTAACACATGAAACTGGTAGGATGGGGAAAGGAAAAGGCTTTATGTTTCCCATAAAGACCTTCCAGTGAAACTTACCTGTTTGAAACACTAAAATCTGATTGCTCCTGATCTTTGCAATTACCCAGACGATGTCACACAGAAGGGAAAAGAGAGAATCTCCTGTTTCCAGAGCCAGGCCTCATGGCGGGTCTGACATGTCAAGGAGAAGACTCTCCCAGCTCCAGCAGTGGCCTGGGGGCCCTCGAGCACGGATGGGAAGTCACTTGCTGCAGGCAGGAGTCGGAGCTTGTGCGGGTTTTGCTACTGTGGGCACATAAAGCTGCTGTTGTGACAAGTTCCCGCGCTCCGATACATGGTCTTTGACCCTCAAGCGCCCAGAGGAAGCCTGTTACACCAACGCACACGTGCTCCTCGCCCGTCCTTTGGCGGCAGGTGCTGGTGTGGCAGCAGATGCCTTTGCTGGCAGTCGGTCACATTGACATAAAGCCCTGTGCCGGCTGCTGGAGGTGGACCAGGAGTCCAAAGTACTGTGAGGTTCTGCTTTATTCCCTTCCCCTCTGGACACTTCCGCCACGGGGGTGCCTGTCCCACATCCACCCATGCTCTGATGGGAGCAGCTGCAGGATCTCTTCCCAGAGCATCCCGGCCATGGCCACAAGGGCTGTGGGTGGCTGCCCCGTGCTCCTGCGCTCAGGCTCTGATGTGAGTGATGGGCTCTGTCCTCGCGGCTGTCTTGGGGCTGTTCCTCACGCTGCAAAGGCTCTTTGTCTCAGTCAAAGCCATGACCTCATTTTAGAGACAGAAAACAGAGAGGGGGAAACCCACCAACCTGCCACTGGAGGTCAGAGGGCTCGCTCGGAGACGTGTCGGCATCAGGCTGCGCCCGCAGGGACCCACGTAACTGGGGTTGCAGAGCAGAAAATGGCCATGAAGAAATGGACTAACTGCCATGTGATTACGAAAGAGCTCATTAGTTCCGTGTGTGTCCAGGATCCAAAGCAGAGCCCTTGAGGAAGAGCACAAGGTCACGCTGCCAAAACTTGCAGCCAACGGGACTGGCTGAGTCAGTGCCTGTTGCTCTCTGAGGAAGGGCTTTTCCAGCCTGGTGCCATGACTGCCATGTGTGGAGTTTTGGCTTCTCCCTCGTTCCTAGGCAGAGACCTTGGCAAACACGGCTTCTGCTGAAAAGAGGGGAGGTGAGATTCGGTGTTCAGTGCCAGCAGCTCCTGCTGTGCTCGAACGTCAGACCCCTCACTCCTACTTTATAAGCATCCCCTTGGGGTAGTGCCTGGGCTAAGGAACAGCCCTTCAGGCCTCCTGCTGGGGCTCAGGGCTCTGTTTCTGCCCAGCTCCTGGCTGCTGCTGGCCCAGACGGCTTCTGCTGAAAAGAGGGGAGGTGAGATTCGGTGTTCAGTGCCAGCAGCTCCTGCTGTGCTCGAACGTCAGACCCCTCACTCCTACTTTATAAGCATCCCCTTGGGGTAGTGCCTGGGCTAAGGAACAGCCCTTCAGGCCTCCTGCTGGGGCTCAGGGCTCTGTTTCTGCCCAGCTCCTGGCTGCTGCTGGCCCAGGGACCCCAGCTG
>NW_009925654.1:3729-4973 GCF_000696875.1 Nestor notabilis | reverse complement strand
CCGTGGCCGCTGCTCTGGCCCCTGGGTTTTTTGCTGGCACACCAGAGGTGATGATGAGCCCGAGGCTCAGCTGGCCCCGTGGCTGCCACAGCCATCCAAATAAAGCCGGGATGATGAAGCTCATCGTGGGGTAGAAGCCCTGGAGCTGGTTGGAGCTGCAGCGTGCTGGAGGCAGGAGAAGCCCAAGTATGGCCGTAGCTTGCTGTGAGGAGGCAGATGTCCCGCTGCGCAGCAGTTGTGTGTTGGAAACGAGAAGGTCCAGTTTCACTTCCCCTTTTCCCAGTCCTGTGAGCAGTGAAGCAGCTCCCATCTCTTCTGGCAAATGGGGAAATCACCCTCCTTCTACTTGGCTCTAGTGATCTAAAGCTCAGAGCTCTGTCACTGCTGTCAGTGCTCAGCTCTTCCCTGTGAGGGTGGTGGGACATTGGCACAGGGTGCCCAGAGAAGCTGTGGCTGCCCCATCCCTGGCAGTGTTCAAGGCCAGGTTGGACACAGGGACTTGGAGCAACCTGATCTAGTGGAAGGGGGCCCCACCCCGGAGCTGGAGGAGCTTTAAGCCCCCTTCAACCCAAACCATTCCATGAGTCTGTGAAACACATCCCAGGGCCTCGCTCCGCAGGGACCACGGGTGGATGGATGTAACGGGGGGGTCTGAGCCACTTCTTGGTGTTTCAGCCATGAGGAGGCTGCTGCCCTTTTTACCAGCATCCAGCTCTTTTTCCTCCCTTCCCAGTATTCCCTTTACAACCAGCCCATTGTTGGGGGCCGCAGCAGCTGGGTGGAGTGTTTCAGGCTCAAGTGTAATTTCAGCGCCTTTAAAAGCCTTTGGAGGACCTGCTTCCCCCTCCCCAAGAGGACAGCGACAAGGGCTGATGTGGGGGATTACGCTGCGGGCGGCGGGGCTCTCCCTAATCTCCTTTGTGGGCCTGCTGGAGTGGACGCGGCGCAGGAGCCCCCGGGCTCGGGCAGAGAAAAGGCGGCTCAGTGGGGGGGGGGTTACACACTGACACGTAAATACAGACCCTGGCCATGGGGATGGAATCTGTGCCCATGAGCACGCTGCGGGGGGGCACCTGCGGGGGGGGCGTTTGTTCCCCCCTTTCCTGTTCAATTTGCGTTTGTGTTCTGCTAAAAACAATAACAAGAGGGGTTGGGGGAAGAGGGTGGCTCAGCCCAGATGCCAGGGTGATGGGCGCAAGGGCTGGACCAGCCCAGATGCCAGGGCGGCGGGCGAAGAGGCTGAA
>NW_009925654.1:1656-3698 GCF_000696875.1 Nestor notabilis | reverse complement strand
CAGGGGGATGGGCGCAAGGGCTGGACCAGTCCAGATGCCAGGGTGGTGGGCTCAAGGGCTGAACCAGCCCAGATGCCAGGGTGATGGGTGCAAGGGCTGGACCAGCCCAGATGCCAGGGTGATGGGCGCAAGGGCTGAACCAGCCCAAACGAGCTCACATGAAAAGCAGAACCAGATCGTGTCTCGTTTCCCCTCCTGCTCCAAAGCAGAGGCTCTTCTCATGAGTACAAGTAAAAGCTGGGGGCATGCAGTAGCAAAACAAAGCTCTGCCGGAGAGGCAGCCAAGCTTGTCTGGAGTTGTCTGTAGCCTATCTGATGCTGGCACAGGAAAGGGTGACCAGAAGAAGTGAGGCTCTTGAAGCTGCAAATGCTGCTGTTTTGGTTGCATTGCGTGTGTTTGGGAGTGTGTGAGGCTTCTGTTTGCTTAATGGACTCTGGGGATTATGTGCCAGTCCTGAGGAGGCAAAACACTGCATGACCGTCCCACCGTGTGGCCGGCACGAGCAGTCCCATTCATAGACTGAGGGAATGGTTTGGGTTGGAAAGGACCTTAAAGCTGCTCCAGCTCCAACCCCTGCCCCGGGCAGGGACACCTTCCACTAGAGCAGGTTGCTCCAAGCCCCTGTGTCCAACCTGGCCTTGAACACTGCCAGGGATGGGGCAGCCACAGCTTCTCTGGGCACCCTGTGCCAGCGCCTCAGCACCCTCACAGGGAAGAGCTTCTGCCTCAGAGCTCATCTCAGTCTCCCCTCTGGCAGGTTAAAGCCATTCCTTTTGTCTGCTGAGGCACTGACCGTGTGAGACAGACAGACAGGTTCCTGTTTGTACCTGTGAGGTGAGGAGGAGGGGCTAGAACTGACCCCTCTTGGCTGCTGTGATCGTTGCTGCTGGTCATCAGGCTGGCACTAGAACTAAGGCAGCCAAAAACCACAGAAGACACTCAGCAGCCACTTGCCCTCAAAGCTACACCTTTACCTGCAGGAACCTGGCAGAAACACCTCCCAAAGCTTCTGCAGATGTGAACCAGGTCCTTGGGCTTGTGAACCAGCCCTGCTGATGGTCAGGACTGATCAGCCTCCAAGGTTGATGGTGCCACTGAAGGGTTGCAGCGTGGTAGGAAAGAACCGACCCCTGGTCCTGCCAGCCTCAACTGCATCCCTTTGAACCAAACTGCATGGAAGTCTGCTGAGCTTCCCGTGGCTCTGGAGGCATCTGCAGCAGGTAGCATTTGTCCTGGCTTAGCATCTCCTGGTGTCTGGGCACTGATCTATGGGCTGAGTCTTCCTTAGGAGATTCCCACCCGCTCCCGCTCTTCCCCTAAGCCGAGCTGATAGAATGGAGCTCAAAGGAAGCGCAGAGTTAATTCAGAGGGACTAAATCGCCCTTCTCCTGTCCCTGCTTAATGAGCACTCCCCTCTCCCCACGCTGGGAATGGGGTCAAGGAGATTTGGGAAGGGAGGGGGAAGGGGAGGGGGTCAGGAGAGGTCAGGTGAGGGTTCCATTTCATCCCGCCGGGCCTGCCAGAGCTATTCTCCATGGTGTATTTCCCATTCAGCTGCAGTGAATGGACACTGATAGCTGTGAAAGGATCTGGCACTGGATGAACAGCCCTTCCCTAAGCACTTGCTCTTGTGCTCTCTCCCACCCTTTCTTCCAAAGGGCTTCCAGGGAGCGGGGAATTAATAACACTCGGAAAGAGCCCCTTGGAAGGTTGGAAATGGACCGTTGTGGATATGAATGGAAAGCCAAAGGCTGGCAATACCCTTTGCCCTCCCTTCCCTCTGCTGCCTGGGGGGAATAGGCTCCTGCATCCAAGCTGTGGTGCTGTGGGTCCGTATCACCTGGGAAGTGCTGGGCTGGAGCCCTCCATCCCCACCATCTCCTGCACTGGCCACTACCAGCTTCTCCAAAAGGCCAAGGTTTTTCCTTTGCTAAGGAAAAGACTTTTGTGGGGTAGTTTTTCCCCCATATAAGACAGGGCTCAGGTTATTACAGAGCCCTGACAGGTCACAAATAGCTGATGAATCCAGTTCTCTGTGGTG
>NW_009925654.1:0-1638 GCF_000696875.1 Nestor notabilis | reverse complement strand
GCACCACGGGGTAGGGCCACACCTGCCATAAATCAGAGCGGCTGCAACCACATTTAATAACCTCTTGTCCCTCCTGCATCCGCGTGAGATACTGGAAGGATTATGAAGTATCAGGGTATGGATTCTTTGGAGGAATAAATGAGGTTTTCTCTGCCACCTCCATTAATCTTCATTCTGTCTAAGCACTGGTTAGATGTGGTTACTTGTAAAGACGGGGAGAAGGCGAGACTACTTCCAGCCTCTGCTTGTGCATGTCCATCAGTGCACATAGTCCTCTTTCTCCAGGGATTTGGGGTTGTTTTCTTCTAGAAGTGGACGATGTGCCTCAGGGTCTGTTCATGAGGGTTCTCAGAGCCACATCTGCACCAGCTGAGGGAAAGGAAATGGGAAGTGGACTTTGTGCTGGTGCTGCTGGGCGTGAGTCCATACGTCTGACACCACCAGGACGCTCCGTGCTGGCTCCAGCGCCTGTCTGTGCACTTGGTGCCGCTCTTCTCACGTGCTCATCGTGGGGTTCCTCATGTGGGGCCCAGCTGCATCTCGGGGCTGCGTTGGGTGCAGGAAGATGCTTGTCAAAGCTTCATCTGGAGCATGTGAGCAGGGAACAAGCTCTGAGCGGGGAAACGTGTGACTCGCGCCTGCCGGTGCTCTGCCTTTTTGGAGGAACGGACTCTGGGAAGCAGCTTTCCCTGGTTCCCCCCCTCCTGCTCCCTTGGAGCTGCGCTCCGCAGAGGCGCGCTGCCCGCTTCCTCCGGCCCTTCTGCGGGCTTGCAGCGGGAGGGGGCAGAGGAGCACGAGGTGCCCCAAAGCTCCTGCTTTGGTTGCCCCTGCTGGGGAGGCTCCTGTGCGCAGGTGGGTAGCAGAGCCCTCTCCGCTGTTCTCTCTCTGCCTTTGCCCGCATCCTGCTGCTTTGCTCCTGCCCCCGGACCCGCCCTCCTACCTGCTGCCAGCTGAACCGGCCCTCGGAGTTGATCTGTTGTTTCTCTGCAGAGGAAGGACGGGAAAAAGTTGGTTTTCACGTTTCAAACCCTGGTGTTCAAAGACGCTTTACCTCTCCTTGAGGGGGGCGAGAGGAAGAGCAGGGAAAGGCGTCATCTGCTCAGCAGCAGATGATGTCCCCGTGGCACAACAGCTCGGGGAGCAGCTGTGAAGGAGCCCCCCGTGTGGCTCCCTTCTGCTCTGTGTGCAGGAGCCCTTCACAGGAGGGCTCTTGTCCCTTTTTGGGGAGGATCTGCAAGGTGCTTGGCATTGTGCTCTGTAGGGAAGGACAGATACTGTTCCTATTGTAGAAGTCAGGGGAAACTGAGGCTGGAGGGAAGAAGTACCTGTTGTCCTGCAGCTTTCTGGACCAGCCCTCATCCGACTGTGAAGGGGCCTTCCCATCACAACATGCCAAATCCCTCTGGGCTGGACAGGCTGTTGCCAGCTCCCTTGTGTGTGAGGTGCAAATGCTGCTGTCGGACCAGGATCCCCCCCTAGGACGTGGTGACTGACTCCTTCCACGTCCAGACAAAGCTTAGAGAGCTCCAGAACCAAACCAGCGCATCGTCTGCCAGAGGAGCTGCCCTGGAAGAGACGAGAGGTTGAAATGAGGCGTTCGGTCTTGCTGGCGGGGTTGTTACTTAGAGGCAGAGCTGC
>NW_009925653.1:21485-22717 GCF_000696875.1 Nestor notabilis | reverse complement strand
CGGCAGGTCCCGCGGGGGGCGGTGTGCGGGGTTCGTGCGGGGCGGCAGAAGGAGCCGGACACCCGCATCCCAATGGAAAAGGACCGCTCCGGTTGCAGGTGCTTTCTGCATTCCCTTGTACGTGCCCTATGTGCTGACGGGGAGATGGATCTTCGGGAGAAGCCTCTGCAAACTCTGGCTGGTCGTTGATTACCTGCTCTGCACCTCTTCGGTCTTCAACATCGTGCTGATTAGCTATGACAGATTCCTCTCGGTGACAAGAGCGGTGAGTCCCGTCATGGCAGTTACGGGGGGAATAACTCTCATCCTGCTTTATTCTCCAGACTCTCTGCAATAATTAAAAACTCTTTGAATCCTCCAGAAATTATGAATGTTTCAGCCTGGTGATGGAAAGCAATAATTATTCACAAATACATAATTCAGCTGTGGTTTTAGATTAGTATTTGTGGCATAATTAAATCATTTAACGTTCAGACTCCATTGTGCAGGTGTTTGATCCCTTCCCTGATGACAGGATAGCAGCATATGAGCCAGCCAGCAAGGTAAGCAGACCTGCCACTAACTTGCAGGGACTTCTTATCTCCAGGACAAATGAGTGGATTGCAGCCAGGCTCCCAGCTTCTCCCTGGCTACCCAGGCAGTAGATTGCAGTACCAACTCCAGCAGGGCACAGCCCTCAGGTCTTTGAGTACGTGGTGAGATGAAAAAGCTCAGTCTTTCACAGGAGGCATCGAGCAGTTCACAGGCAGATCAGATCCAGTGCTGTTTGCTTGTTCCCTGACTCCAAGTACAACACAGATTAGCCCCAAGGCTCAGCAAAAGCCAGATGCCTGCCTGGCCGGGGGGCTCAGTGAGGTCTCCCCAGGAGGTACAGGGAGTAGCTGGGGACACAAGCAGTGGGGTGCAGCAGAGCGCTGGGCTCCAGCTAAGACTGTACATTTCCACTGAGCAGATGCCACAATTTGGAGCAGCAATATGAGGGTTGTGAGTCTTCCCTGCAGGAGTGTGATTTATCTAGCAATTGCTCCTGTTGCCTATGGCATATGAATTTGTTAGACTGCTGGGATATTGCCTAGCAACTTTACCAGGAACGCTGGCAGTTCATTTGTGAAGAGCCTCAACCAGCTGGGGTATGTGACCGTGGTTAAGGAGAGGTTTCCCCTATTGCAGGTCGCCTACAGAGCCCAGCAAGGCAACACCAAGCAGGCGGTGCTGAAGATGGTGATGGTGTG
>NW_009925653.1:0-21454 GCF_000696875.1 Nestor notabilis | reverse complement strand
CCTTGCTTGCCGGCCCTGCCATTATCAGCTGGGAGTATATCTCAGGCCGGAGCATCATACCCGCTGGGGAGTGCTATGCTGAGTTTTTCTACAACTGGTATTTTCTCATGACAGCCTCCACACTGGAGTTCTTCACCCCCTTCATCAGTGTGATGTTTTTCAACCTGAGCATCTACCTGAACATACAGAAACGTACCAAAATACGCCTGGATATTTTCCATGAGGTGCAGAACCAGCCCTTCACTGAGGAGATGGAAACAAGCCCAGAAGCAAAGCTTTCTTTGAAATGCTGTAAGTGGGAGCAGAAGCAGCCGGCTGAAACCATCGCCCTCTCCAAGAGCAAAGCTCAAGCAGCAGACTCCACTACCAACCTGGGTGCCAAAGACCTGCTGTCAACAAGCTCTGAGAGCGCTGAGAAACCCAAGTGTTGCAACAAAAAGAGCTGTGAAAACTCAGCATCCACTCTGTCCTTAGAGAAACGGATGAAGATAGTGTCCCAGAGCATGACCCAGCGCTTCAGGCTCTCTAGAGACAAGAAAGTGGCTAAATCACTGGCAATCATCGTGGGCATTTTTGGGATTTGCTGGGCACCATACACTCTCCTGATGATCATCCGTGCCGGCTGCCATGGCCACTGCATCTCTGACTTCTGGTACGAGACTTCCTTTTGGCTGCTGTGGATCAACTCAGCTGTCAACCCTGTCCTGTACCCCCTCTGCCACTACAGCTTCAGAAGAGCTTTTATTAAACTTCTCTGTCCCAAGAAGCTCAAGATTCAACCTCATGATCCCCTTCAGAACTGCTGGAAGTGAAGCCAGCCCTTTGTGCAGATAAGAGCCTTGGTTTAATACACCCATGTTATGGAAAAGCACTGTAGCTTGCTGCCTTGGAAGAACCTGGGAGCACTGGTCTGGCACATGTGAGGAAGGCAGCAGTGAGACCCCCATTAATTTATTCCAGTTCATCAACAACAAAATCACACAGAAGGGTAAGGGGGGTTTGACATGAGCCACAGGCACAGAAATCTCTATCCGCCACTTATAGGTGCCACAGAAGAGTTCTGCTGCCACCTAGTCAGCCAGAGCCGCACCAGCATTTGGCTAAAATAAAGACAAAACCTGAAACACAAAAGCTATCAAAAAAGAAGTATGTAACCTAAACCTCCTGGACTAAGCTACAGTTTACCTGTTTGCAGACCGGACTTTTCCCCCATAAATGGGAGGGGTTTTTCCTTGCACTTTTGATACTACACGGATGTGATGATACAGAAAGAATGAACCTCAGAAAGAAAACACCTCATTTCTCATCATTGCTACAGCACCTACAGCTGTCATCTAGATCCCTGTGCTTGCGGTGCAATAGATGTCCCTTCCACTCCCCAAGAAGGGCCCAGTCTCTACCCTAAGCAGTTTACAGCCACTCAGAGGCATCAAGCATTCCGAAGAACCCTGCTGGCATTCCCTACTTCCAAACTGATCTGATTTCTTTGCATCCAGCCACACATCGACCAGTGCTCCCCAGCACATGGGGAGCTGTGCAGCAGGAGCCCTGAGGAAGAGGGCTGCTGCACCTACATGAAAGGTGCCAGCAGGGTATCAGCTTCTCCAGAGTCTCCTCCATGATCTCCCAAAGACATTTCAAGATCTTTTCTGCAGGATCCTAAAAATACTCTCTTGGCAATGTGGTAGAGAACGACAAATACTGAGGGAAGTGAATCTTGTACTCCTTTTCAGTTAGTGTCAAACCTCATCATTTTAGCAAGTTCCAGAACTCTTGCACATTTCCTTTGAAAACACATCATTTGAACAGAGACCTGGGTTGAGCTGACTCAGGCAACATAAGCATCAGTTTCTTTATTCTTACCATTTTTAAAGTAGTCAACTAATTCCACAGGTTGAGCACCACATTCAAGAGATCAGTGCTTTAGCCTCAGACTTAACAGAAAATCTTGGGTGTTTTATCTCTGTTTCCCACCTTCTGTTTCATCACACTTGCCCATTTATCCTGTAACCTCTTTGGGAACAGAAGTTGTATGATCATAAAGCAAAAGACTTCAACTGCCCATCTCTGTTGGCACTGCTCAGTCATATAGTAATACAAATACGTAATTAGTTGCCATGGCAAAGCCTCATATTTAACAGTACCATACAGGGAAGCTCAAGATCTTAAGCCTGAAAACCACATTTACAAATGGAAACCCAAATGCTGTAAAGTAGCACCCAAAAGCTTATGGTGTTGTGATCGTCATTTACACTTCGTTGTTGTAAGCAAACTGCTTTTTGGCTGCTGCTAGGAATAAAAGAAAATGCTATCCAGCTTTCTTCCAGTGATATTTGTTGAGTATTGATCAGTATTGTCACCTGAAGTCAGGTTTCAAAAGATGTCCTGTGTATGTGACATTTCAGTCTTGTGACATGTTCAGTCAGACCGTTATATATGGGTTAGAATATATCCTTTGAAGTGTAAGTGTACTATGAATTGACAGTCTGTACTGTTGAGCCTGCTTGTACCTTTCCTTGTGTCTTCTACCTTCTGAAAACCCCAATAAAGTATTTTTATACAAAGCTTGTCAAATATTTTGTGGTAAACAGGGTGGAAATGATACAATCCCACTGAAGGCAAAACATCTATGGGTTTGCCTGAGGAAACTGTTAAAGTCTATGCATTTGGCTAAAAAACAGCTCCTGAAACAGCTGAGTTCTCAGACCTCTAATGAGCAGATTCCTGACAGCACACTAAGGGAGTGGGGAGTGCACATCACTTAATCCTTTCCACCTTTAGTTAGTTCTTTTCCAGAGCATGATACATGCAACCTAGATCTGTAAAGGTTACATCAACACCATCAATGCGAACTCTTCCTGTGACTTATGAAATCCACTAACCTGCCGACAAATGACAAAGTCATAATGTGAACAAGGTCCTAGTTTCCAGCTGTGGTTCTCTTCATTTGTTCATAAAGAGAAGTAGGACCAGATCATTCAGTCTGGTGAAAAGAAAAGCTACTGACTGTGTTGCACCTTAACAAAAGGGTAGAGAAATTGTTGTCTGTCTTTTTATTTTATTTCGTTTTTATCCTGGTGTTAAATAGTGGTCACTTACTTCATGTTCTCATCCTTTAGAAAAAGGATTTTGTCGTCTTCTTTTAAAGACTCTCCTATGTGACCTTCACTGGACCAGTGGAAGGTCTTTGAAATACAGTAGAGGCCAAATAACTGTAAAAATGATAGTAAATTGGTTACAAAATAGGCTCCGTTTCATATGTGGTCTTCATCATTCAAAGAGCCAGCTTTTCCAGCAGGAGATTCTATCATCTTCTGAAGTCATGCCCACAACTCTTGCTCCTGTACCATGTCTTTTCCCCTGTACCACATCTTTTGCCCCTAACGACACAAAAGCCTGTTTCTTGTACCTATAGAGCACATACCCCTTTGACATCCTGATTTCTGCTCACCAGTCATCAGCATGCTTGCAAATAAATGTTAGTTGCCAACCACTGCCTCCAGAATCATTATAATACTACAGATAACTACTGAAAAGGCAAAACAGGTACCAGCTGTTTAACAAAACTGTGTGAAATTACAGGTTAATGCACCTTGCTGGTTTCCTTCCCTTCTCCCTTTCTGGGGGGATTGGATTTCACAGAAATACCCCAAAACATAACCCAAAGCTCATGAATCTTCTTAGCACAGACAATTCTGCTATTTTAAGAGAGAGAGAAAACGTAACAGGAAATATAAATGTTCAGCTAAGCAAACTCTCACTGCTTTCTGTGGTTACCGGCTGAATCTTGGACAGATCAGACCTGAGAATACCTTCCAGACCCCAGGTTTGTTAGTTCTGACTAAACAAATGAACCAAGAATTTATCCTATACAAGACATTTGCCTGAGCAGGGACTGGTAATTGGGCTTAATAGTAGAATAAAATAGGAAGATGCAGAGGGGCTGGTTTGGGTTTTCTTATTTCCTCCACATTCCAGTACATGTCAAGAACATAAAAACATTACTGCGCAAGAAGAGCAGAGCCAAGCACCAGGGAGCATGTACCAAGTTATTTCAGTAGGCTTTTTTCCCCCTCTTTCTATAAATTTCCTGTTCCTATAGAATCATGGAATCAACTATGTTGGAAAAGACCTTTAAGATCAAGTCCAACCTTTACAAAACACATTAACATTCCTACCTCCAGAACTGGTTTTCCTGCACATGATGGGCTGAGCAAGCAGCCATTTAAAAAGGGAATTGCAACTGTTCAAATTCTGAACATGCCCTTTTTCCAGTAGCCTCCCATCTCAAATTCTTAGCTTATGATGAAGTATTTACGTACTGAAGGCAAACAACAGGTTTTCCTCTACATCCATTAGGAGTAACTTTGTTCAAAAGTGATGAGACCAGCTTTGAATGTCAAGGTGACATTGCAAGTACATGGACTAGGAATTCCTTTTGCATGTTCACACAGTCAATAAGCTGAAGCTGGAAGCAAAATACCCAGTTTTAAAAGCCTCATAACATTCATAATATTCACAGGGAGTTGCTGGAGACTGGTTTTGCTTTCAGTGATGCATAAGACCAGGATGTACCTGTACTGATGTGCACATGTCATCCATGCAAGCACCATGCTTCCTTAGAGTCCCACTAGTGACAGCAATATATTTCTGTATAATTTAAAGTCCTAATGACACTTGTCTCTGAGCTTTCAGAATGCACTTTTGGTCTTAAAGCCCTTTCCCAAAGAGTGAAGAAATAGATATGTGAGCTTTTTACACAGTGTTTTTACGGTCTCTGATCTCCATATGGGCAGAATTACCTCAACTTGCCTGAAAGTAATTTTATTCATGGGTGCTTTTGCAGGGAACATACTTCTATTCCTTCCTGAAATAAGTGCTTTTGCCTTGCCAAATAAAAAAGAAAAAATACTCCTTATGCCTGGACATGAGGTCACAGTGGAGCCTGGTTTTCAGACTGAAAATGATATGAGCTGGTTTGAAGTTTCAGAGTAGCTGATGACTAATTCAAATATGCTTAGAAGAGTATTTGAATTCCACTGATTTTTAGTGTTCAGAATATAAATGTGTATATGCATTTGGAAGAGGCAGGGACTGGGGAGCTTCTAGGCATAATCACACATGAGCTGTGAAAATGCATTACCATCAGACAAGGTAGGGCTTCTTGGCAACTAGTCTATCTATATTTTTTTGCTACCATACCTGCTGAAAAAAAGCCTCATTCCTATTGCGCAGGCATACAAGGAGCAGGCAGGACCTGCTCTCCAAACCCTGGAAGAAGACTTGCTGCTATTATGAATATGCGTCAAATATTTGTGGAGGCACATCGGCTTCCACACAGAGAAGAACCCCAGCTATTGCCGGGGAGAAGTATGCAATTTATGCAGGGAGTGTTGGTAAACAATGTTCATGCAGCTCTAAATTGTACCCAGGGAGCTTTTTAAAGAAAGAGGCTTGTGATTTCCCAGAAGACCTGTGCAGAGGTGATGCCAGTTCCCTCCTCTTCATACAGACCCACGCTCCATTAACTCAGAGGACGTAAAGGCCACCAAAATGAGGTCTGTGGTCCTTTCACTGAGCAGCATCTGCATATCAATAAACTATCAAAGAACATTTTTCAGCACAGCTATAGTAATGCTTCCTCCCTAATCACCAGTAATGAGAGATCTCTTTACACACATAGAGGGACTTTGCTCCCACAGCTTCTCCCAGTGCCCTTCCTCAATTACCATTCCTTAGTTTTCTCTCCAACCTGCAGTTATATAAATTGCTCCATTGTTCCAGAGTCATCACTGAAGCTTCATTAGCTCAAGTAGAAGGCTGGAGATGAAGAGAGAACACAAGAAGGAGCTTTTGTTGAAAAACACCTGTCTGGGATAATTCATGGATTTGCCAAGAGGGATGGGCTTAGAAATCAGGAAGATGTGATTATATTTTGATTTGAAAGAATGCTGATGTTTTTCATTCCATGTTTGTAAATCAACATTCATTTTCATAGCAGAACTAGGATGGAACAACAATAGTATTCTTGCTAGAAGGAAGTTTAACAACATGATTTTGATGAGGGAGGATTAATTTTTCATAACCCCAGCTCCCATGCAGTGACATCAGCACAACTTTGCAGTACAGACCTGGTCCTGAAAGAGAAGAACTCATTCTGCAAATAGATGAGACACAATACGGAGCATTATTATCCTTACTTCTGATGGGGGAATTGCAGACAAGAACAAAACCACCTTGCTAGCTGCCCTGGCTGAGTGCCACAAAAGGGAAAAGCTCTCTTGATTTCTAATGCCACAGAGCTAGTCTCACGCAAGATGTCACCGATGCCCCTGTGGATAGCAGGGAACTCGCAGCACTCCTGTGTTCCCTTAGACTCGACTTAAATCTCCTCCTTTCCTCCTTGCACAATGTAGTTTTCTGCCAATCAGTTACATTTGCAGAATTAAGGGGCTTTGAAAAGTAACTAGTAATTCTGCAGGGCAAGAGGTATTGTCTATAACCTGGTAGCTTCATTTTGTTGAGCTATGAAACTATTATTGGCATTCACTTCAGCAAACCCACTGCTACCTGGAAGAGGAAAACTCATATACACACCTCAAAGGTAAGAAAGCCCAGATCTGTCCCTAAGCCTCTTGTGAGCTCAGGAAGGCTGATGACTCACTGGATCAGCACCATTTTTATTGCTATAGTCTAAGATGCATAAGCATTACTTATTACTAGATATTTACAAGCCCCCCATTCTTACTCCATAATTTACGAGCTGCTGCACAGTCTGGGTACAAAATGGAACTACTATTTAACCTAATTAACAAACATTAGAGGTAGAGACACACATGCACCTTTGTGGGGGAAGAACAACACTATTATTTTCCCATTTGTACAATTCTACACCCTAAAATGTTTTTTTAAATGACTCAGATGCACCAAGCTGGACTTTCTGTTGTGTTGTAAAGGCTTTTCTTATACCTCAAACACTTGTCAATAACTCCTAGAACCTCCTGCCATAACATGCAATGATTATATATTAAGGATGGCAAGGAAAAGGTACGAAGGGGGCATGTGTGTACAAATACCACAGTACCCCTGCTGTGCACGTAAATGCACAATTCATGATAAAAATAGTGTTTACAGGCAGACTGTGCCCACAATTGAGGCATCTGTTCTCTTAAGCACAAAAATGCACCTGACTTTTGAATGATTTTAAACCCAACATCCTAGGATTCAGCAACACAATTAACACTGAAGGAAAACTGATTGTAAAGTAGTTAATAACCTCACTCAAGGTATCTCCAAGTGCTCACAAACAACAGTTCTCTGCTAGAAGGGTAGGGACAGTTCCAGCAAGTGTTTTAGCTTCAGTCATTAGAAGCTGTTTATTGAACAACAAACAACTATGGGAGTTGCATATATCATTCCTTGAACATGAGGTTGCACGTACACCCTGCAGTGTTCATCGATTGAGGGTGCTTTGACAGGGCAGAGCAATCACCCTCCATTATGAAAATAATCTCTAAGAAGCACAAATTTAATAGACCATTACAGCTAAAGCGCTGCTGAGTATCTCCAGTACAGTTTGTATTCAGAATACACAGGGATAAAATAATATGGATAATACCTGCATGAAGCCCATGTGAAGCGCTCTGAGAATCAGGAATTAAGCTGTTATTCAAGAGCTGTCATGAAAGATGATGCTTCATTGTTGCTATTAATACTTATAATCAAAATGAGGGCTGCAAAGTACTTTACAGAACTATGTAGACAAGAGAATGCAGATACTTAGTAAATCTAGAGTAAGGGAAAGACTGAAGTCAAACAAGCATAGATGTCTGCAATTGCAAGAATACAGCAACAAGGTAAATACATGTCATTTCAATTAAAATAGTTACTATTGAAGCTCAATGAGACCTAGCTTCGGTGTGCACTTGCTGCCCAGAAACCAACCATGTCCTGCACTGAATCCCAGAGCATGAGCAGCAGGTCAAGGGAGGGGATTCTCCCCCTCTGCTGCACTCCAAGGAGACACCCCCTTCAGTCCTGATCCAGCTCTGGGGCACCCAACACAAGAGGAACATGGAGCTGTTGGAGTAAGGCCAGAGGAGGCCACGGAGATGCTGCGAGGGCTGGAGCAACTCTGCTCTGGAGCCAGGCTGAGAGCTGGGCTGGTTCAACCTGGAGAAGAGAAAGCTACTTAAGGGGAGACCTTAGAGCAGCTCCAGTGCCTAAAGGGGCTACAAGAAACCTGGAGGGGGGCTTTGGACAAGGGATGTAGGGACAGGACAAGGGGAATGGCTTTAACCTGCCAGAGGGGAGACTGAGATGAGCTCTGAGGCAGAAGCTCTTCCCTGGGAGGGTGCTGAGGCGCTGGCACAGGGTGCCCAGAGAAGCTGTGGCTGCCCCATCCCTGGCAGTGTTCAAGGCCAGGTTGGACACAGGGGCTTGGAGCAACCTGCTCTAGTGGAAGGTGTCCCTGCCCATGGCAGGGGGTTGGAACTGGAGGAGCTTTAAGGTCCCTTCCAACACAAACCATTCTGTGATTCTAAAACCTCAGCAGAGGACAAAAGTGCTGAACAAATCCTTTAAGAAGTTCTCACTGAGAATAACTCAGCAGACTGAAGTAAGCAGAACTGTTCATCTATTTCACGAAGGTAAAGAGCTGAAATCCCTTAGAACCTCCTCCTCAGAAATCCCACATGCCCCTGACTTCTGCTACAAAGTGACCATCTCGAAAATGGTTTCTCAGATCATGGCTTTTATAAGAATTTCCTTTGAAAAATACAGAAATCCAACCCTCCTTCCTCACTTGAGATGCTGCCCCAGCCAAAGTACTAAACAAGACAAAGAACTGGGAAATCAACTATTTATGGTTATTATGATCAACTCAATAACCATGTTTTCACTCAGCAATTAATTCTCTGAGTACCATCACTACAAACCACTTCACCAGAGTGCCTTTCAATCACCATTTGGAAATAGGAGCAGTTGCTAATCAATATTAATTACAACTGTGGCTTGACAAGCTCTCAAATCAGCAGGTAAACCAACAATCGAATCACCTCCTCCACACCAAAGCAACACAAACCACAAACTTTAGTTAGCTTCGATGCCACTTGTACAACAACCTCTGACAAGGTATCTGTGTGCTGGCAGGATCTACCAAACTGCCTTAGGAAAACAGATACATCAACTAGCAAAGATAAGAACAAGCATAAAATGTTCTTTATTCGGTTACATTTATGACCCTCTGGAATTATTTTCTCCATTAATAGATAAGCACTCAGCCTTTACCAGCATGAAAGTGGGAATACATCTATTTTTGAGCTTGACTATTCACTAAAAGCAGATTTCCAACTGTGCACTCATTCCTTGACCTGGTTAGTTAAATGTAGGATTGTTTTTGTTCCAGACTAAACACAACAGAAAACTAACTTCTGCAGCACTAACTTAATTCAGTCTTAATATTCAATTCTAGAACTGTTCTGTGTTGATCAGTTTCAGAAACCATTTCAACACATTTAGGAAGCATTTAAAAATCCCCATCTTCAGAACATTTAATGAGTGATCATCATTTACATGGATTAGAAATACCAGTTAACAAACTGCACACGTTTCACGTGGCAATCTGGTACCTGTCTACTAATCAAGTTTTATTTACTGTGAAATAAATCCTAACCACCTTCCAAAACAACATTAAATTCAAAATTCCTGAAATCCAGTAGGATGTGGCTTTTCCAGCCTGGTGAGATTTGGACCTTACCCTGTGATTCTGTTTCTACCAGTGAAAGAAGGTGAATAAATGTAACAGAAGGCACAGTATATAAAAAAACAAATTTAAAAGAAGACAGGATGTAAAACACATTTTCATCCCTCAAAGCCATTTTCCTAATGGTGGTAAATTAGTTAATGAAGCTAGAAAATGTCTGTTGAGATAGAAACATCAGTGAGTTGGCTTAGCAAAATAAAAGACACGTTTTTACACCTGCAGCTCCAGGGGCCATAAGGACCTCACACGGCCAGAATTGGACTTAACCCATCACACTTCAAACTCTCAGCTTCACTGAACCACAGACTGGTTTGGAGTGGAAGAGACCTTAAAGCTCATCCAGTTCCAACCCCCTGACATGGCAGGGACACCTTCCACTAGAGCAGGTTGCTCCAAGCCCCAACATTGCCAGGCACTGAAGTTACTGTATGTTACCAGGTTTTGTTTTCCTGCCCTAGTAATTGCTGTACAACTCTTTTAAACTTCCATTCCATGTCTGCTGTGGGGGTGGGGAAGAGAATAAAACAACCATTTTCTAAAATAATGCAGTAAAAAATTACTGATTTAATACAGTGACCTTTACCAGGTTCTTTTCTAAATGTGATAAATGTGTCCCCTGTCTGGACAGAGCAAAGTAGCTGCCTAAACTCATCTTCCTGATTTGTAACAGAGGAAAACAACAGGAAATGAATAGCCACAAACCAGTATGATTTCATGAATAAGATAATCAAAATATGGATACTTCATCTGTAATATCACAGATGTCTTCTTGACAACCAGTGTTTTAGCAATTACATTGCCTCATGCAAATGCTTTTCTTCATAAGCATTTTCCACTCTTAGTGGAAGATTAATTTCTCTAGATTTAGACAGTGAATAGCCAACTTCCATCAATGGCTGATTAGTGTGTGTACAAAGTACGTGCAGGGTGGGGATTCACATGCCTTGGGAAAACAGCGATGTTCCAACCTCGATGGTAACTAAGCACCAAGGAACTGAATGCCAAGGTTCAAACGAGAAATCTTTAAATCTTAGCCCGAGCTTTTCCATATGCTGCCATTGATCCCAAGCCATAGATGTTTTGTACAATATTGACTCTTACCTCCACATTAATTGAGCATCGATTTCTCCAGTTACAGAGACAGAAAAGGCACCAACTGAGGATTTGAGTAACAAAAGATAATTTGTTCTGCAGTTAGTTCTAGTCCTGCTTTTCACTCTGTGCTAATAAGCCTGGATCTAAGTGCATTTCTAAAGTGTGTATTTTAAAAGGTGATCTTGTCACTATAAAACATTTTCAGTGTTCGTGAATAAGCAAAAGGCTCTTCATGGTTTGTGCCCTATTTTACCCAATAATCACAACATAAAAAAACAGCATTTGAGCATACTGCAATGCTATATTCAGGTTATAAAAACCCCAACAACCTGGGCCTGGGTCACCACTGCATTATGCCAGAGTCACTCCAATTAAAATTAATGGAATGTTACCAGAATAAAAGGGATTGTAATAAAGTAAGCAGCCACAGCCATTGCCTCTTACTGAAATTCAGCACGCAGACATGAATTAGTTATTAAACCATGATTATATGGTGTAGCAGTATGGATGGTCTTTTCAAAAACTCATCATTCTGGAGATATATATATGTAATACAAAATATACCTTGGTGACATAACTATAGCAATGAGCAAAGAGCAAAAGGAATGCACACTTCAAGGAGTCAAAGTGAGATTTCATATAAACAAGGGCAGAGAAAATAAAAAACCACAACTCTGTGGATAAGAAATCAGATGTTGTTATGGCCTCCTTGGACAATTCTATTTGCATCAGGAAAGAGGAGATGAAAAATTATTCTCAGGGAAAATCAAGGACAAACACAATCTCAATATTAAAACAAGGCTGATAAAAATCTCTGTGCCTTTGTCCTGCCAGCTCTGTTTTATGTCTTAGAAAAATGGGCACATACCACACCATAAATTTCAGAACTGCACAGAGAAAAATCAAGAGTGCAGCCTGAAAGTAGATTTGCTCCATTATCAAGAACTGCGGAATCATCCCTTATCGTTACTGGCACACATTTGTAAGCTCCCCTCCAAATATTAACAACTCCAGTCTTTCCAGACCTCTGCAGTGCAGAAACAATCAGGGGGAACTTGTTAATGGGGAACAGCACTGGAAACTGCAGTATGGAAGGCAAGAAGAGAACTAAGCTGTTAAAGGCCAGGCACTTACCAACATTAGGACAAAGTCTGGCAGTATCAGGATGAAGTTTTAATCTATATCAAAGCCATTTTCACAGTGGCAATCTTGCTTCCAGTGGAAATGCATTTTACACAACGACAGTTGCAGAGTATCAACATTCCTTGTCTTTTAATTTCCATTGCAGAGTTCACAGTTAACACAACACGAGCAATCCAGCAGCCTGTCTCCTATTTATGTTCCACTTGCCATTCAGTTAGTAACTAATGAACTTGCACACCTGCAACGCACCTAACCTCTCATCCAACATTAATCTTACAGTACAGATGCCACCCAGTGAGCCCAGTTAGCAGTATCCAGTGGAAGACAAGACAGCAAAGACATTAGGTTGGTGTTCTGTATCCAGCAGCCTGCACAAACACATGCAAACTATGGCAAGATCCCATCTATCAGCACCAGCACCTCTGGTTCAGAGCCATGCCTGTAATTCAAATCAATGTTTTTAAACAACAGGTTATGAGTTTTTAACCATGTTCAGGTCAGAGTCCCTATTCCCTTACCACCAATTGACTTAAAACTAAAAATCACTATGAAGTGGCTTAATAAATACACATACAATAGTGAAAGAGATTTCATTTACAGTGGAAAAAGAAACCAAGTGAGATGTCACACTTGTGTCACCTGCCCTGAAAGCAGATGGCGGGGGTGGTGGTGTCAGGCCGTGCTCTCCTCCCAGCACCTTGTTGCACTTGGAGCTTGAACCACCAAGTGCAAGCTCAGAGCCTCCTTCTTATTGCTGTCAGTTCAATTCATTGCAAACACATTCTGATTCACTTTTAAACATTTTCTGTAAGCCAAAATAAAAGGGCTTTACAAAACCATAAATAAAGCAGATTGCAAAATACACCATGCTTAAACACACTGATGGAGTGTTTTAGTTAATGTACTGCAGCGACTCCTCATTATCTGTATGTTTAAAAAGTGTGGCCCTTTCTAATTGTTTGGTTTACATTCACATTTTCTTTTGCTGCTCAATGGAGACCACCCACACCTTCCATGAACTTACAAAGAGGGAGGGGACTGCAAATAAATATAAAACCCCCCACAGTTAGCACTAAAATACTGTTACAATCATGTACTAAAAATATATTGAAAAGGTGAGTACTAGAACTGTAAAGCACTGAACAAAATTATGGCTCAAGCTTCACTAAGAAATATAAAATAGACTGGACTTCAAGTCGCATAAAAATAAGGCTTATTGTCAGAATGAGAAATAAAATCCTCCACCTCTTTCCTCTTGTCAACTTGAAAAGCAAGGACAGCATCAAAGGTTTCAGCAGAGGAAAGCAAAAGCTCCTTAAGGGAAGTCATGCAGAAGAAAGCCACCAAAACTTCCCCAAAGCCTGAAACAAAACAAGTCCACGCACCTTAACCAAGAAAACAGTGGGAGGAAATCCTATAGAATATGATTCTTCTCTGAAACAGTTCATCATTCCCTCCCTTAACCCGGTTATTTTTTATTCTCAGGGTTGTGCTGAGCAGCACACAGCCATTGCTGTTTGGCATAACCATCAGGACCTCCAGCATGAGATCAGTTCATTTGGTATAGCTGTATATCAACTACAGTAAGTTCAAGCTTCTACGAAGAGTTGTTCCAACACTAAAGCTCAAGCTGTTTGGCACTTTTCATTGACAGATGAAGGAGTGTGTCTTCCTGTAAAGCTCCTCTGAACCCTGTAAGCATGTGGTTAGGAACTTGGTGCTGTCATCTCAGAACAGGTGGCTGAAATGTTCACAAAGAAACCAATTACAGGATCAATTGGAGCTGCCCAACAACCTGCTGTGCTTTTTGCACATCAGTACACAAAATAGTCTCCTCTCTACAAACTGAGGTTGCATGACCACTAAGAAGGGTGAAAGCTCCTGTGAGTACAGAGGCGTTTACAAGAGTCTCTATCATTTTTGGACTATCAAATACTAAAATACAGCCAGAGAGAACACAAAGGTGTCAAATGCTCTGCAAAGAAGCTGCACCAGCTTTTGTGTTCAGGCCATCTTCTCCTAGTTTTATTAAGTGTGGCTGAAAAACATGTAGCAATAGAAGGAAAAACAACAGTGAAGCCTTAAAATGCTGCACAAAACCAAACAGGACAGAACTGAATGTTAACCTCTACCTAATTCAGTTTGGTAAATCCCAGGGATGAAGCAAGTATGAAACAAAACATGAGTGACTTTGGGATTTAGTATTTGTTTGTATATTTTTCCTGGTCATGTTTATACCAATATCACTGCTTATAATCCATAGACTACTTTCCACACCTGATCACAGATACAAATACTCAAATTGTGAACTTAGGAGAGGTAATAGCCTTTTTTGCCCATGTTTCTATTTAATAATTCAGGTGTTTGAATTAACCTTGTGCTTTTTCAGAATAAAACCCTGCTGCTCTTAAGAATAAGAAGGGTTATGCACCTTCTGCACTTTCTTTGTTATACAGGCAGTCAGCTCTAATTCATAACCATAATCACAGAGCTGATCCCAACACTGATACAAGCAGGAGGGTGCAGGCTGAGCTTTAATTCACAGATTGAACAAGACTGCCCCTCTCCAGCCAGAGGCAGGCAGGAGAAAAAGCCCATCATTCATGAAATCCAGAAAGCCAGTCTGTTAAGGATGCACCATTCAGAAGTATTAGAGTACCAGATGAAATCAAAGTGTGCAAAGTGATAGAGAGAATTATTCCCTTCACTGTAGTGTAGAGAAAGAAGTTAGAGACTACAGCTGATTTCTTTTTTAAACCCAGGCAGTAATTCCCACTACTGCTGATACAGTAGAAAATAGCCAATTTTAGTGAATAGCCCATAATGAAATCCTTATTTGCAAGCCAACAAAGCTCCATCAAAGATAAGGGATAGGTGCATGTTTTATTATGTACCTGACTGTCATTAAAACTATCGTATTTGCTGAAAAACAAATCCCAAAGCCAAGCTCACAAACCTCTTCCTATTTTACAATGGTGTCAATGAGTTTACTTTGTACTTCATTGATGCAATGAAGTACCTGCAAGGTCTGTAATTCCAGACTGCTGGTGTGGAAGGCAAAGTTAACCTGCTTTAAACATCAAGAAACATAAGTAAAAGCTCAAGAACAATCGTTTCTCTTGGCTACTTCAGTATTTGTGTCTCAGCAGTGACAAGTCTGTCAGGGTCCCTTATGAAAAAGCTTTGATAAATATTGACTTCTCATTATCAAGATGATACACAGAACATAATGTGACTGTACAGAAGCAGCTCTTCTTTTAGCATGAATTGAGGGCAAAGCCCTCTGAATTCCTGGAGAACAACATTTAAGAATACTGTCCACAAAATGACATAGTAAAAAACAAAGGGGAGGGGAGGCAGAGAACTGTATTTCTCTTTAATTTGGAATATTTAAGCCTACTTCTCAAAACATTGCTTGAGATTCCTTGAGGAATCTGGAAGAAAGAGAAACTGGAGAACTCAGAATTGAGTCTCAAATGACTGTCCCTGGTTAGTTTATAGAGCCAAGTAGCTGCTACCAGCATTTAAAGACAGTTATTTATTCATATTAAGGAGGAAATAATTTTTATGATTCATTACAACTGTTCCACTCTTCTCCTCCCTAAGACACAGAGCAGCTGCACCTCCTCTGAGAACACAAAACAGAACAGGAAAAGAGTTTAAAAGAAGATGACTGAAAGTGTTATGGGTTCACCTTATGTTTATTTTAGACTTTTTGATTAGTGAAAATGAGAAGTCACTTCACTCTGATCCAGAAAGCAAGGCAGCAGCTCCTGCAGATCCTAAGTTTCAGTCGTTTCCACTAGACAGTCCTCTCTTCATTCCACAATTAACCATCCAATGCCAAACGAGATCCAGGTTTCCAATTCAATAGCCAACATGATTACAATTCTCAAATTTTGCTGCAGAACACCTGAGACACCTCAAAGGTGAACAAACATCTTCCCAATGCACAGTCCAGAACAACTCCAGTTGCTGCGTCCTTGCATTTAAAAAACTCAAACCACACAGTTGCAAACTAATCAAATCATGGGGTTTTTTTCCTCCTTCCAGTACAGTTCCCAGTTCTGGTTCCTACCACTTGACTGGGTTTTGCCCGTGTGATTGTTCCGTCTTCACATAAGCATCATACAGTTCTCTCAGACAGAAGAACAGTTCCTCTAGGTTGTCCCCTGTCAATGCAGACAACGCAATGACCCGGTCAGCTATCTGTTCTTTAAGGAGTGGCAGATTGATCCTGGACTGAGCAAGGTCAATCTTATTCCCAATGACAACACAAGGCCTCTCAGACAATCCTTTCTGATATTGTTCCAGTTCATATTTTAAGTCTTCCAGCTGAATCCATGGCTGAGGCACAGAGAGATCCACCACATACAAGAGAAAGCAGCAGCGTTCAATATGCCTTAGGAAGGCCATCCCAAGGCCCCTGTTTTGATGAGCACCCTTTATAAGGCCAGGAATGTCAGCAACTACAATGAGAGAAATTCCACAGTGAATCCAACGTATCCAACATCAACAACAAAAGATCAAACAAAAAAAAAAACCAAACAAGTCAGTCTTTTACTGGCCAGTACAAGTACTTCTAGAATTACATCTCAATGCATCAACACCTCATGTTAAGTATAGCTCGTCTAATCTTTTAAAACACCTAAATTCAATTTATTCCAGAGAAGAGAGAACACACATTGCTAGTTTGTTATTAAGGGCACATATAAGTGAAATAGGCCTTCAGTATTGTTTTAAGTTCTTTAGAACTAGCAAGAATTCTACAGAACTGCTAAACTTATTTCTGCAGCATTGCAAAGAACACCAGCGACACAAAACACTATCAAGATACACACAGTGTACTACAGTTCCGACCTGCTACTTGCTCATAGTCCTGATAGTGGACGATGCCAACATGGGGGTTGAGGGTTGTGAAGGGGTAGGCAGCCACTGCTGGCCTGGCACGGGAGATTGCTCTCAAGAGTGATGATTTACCAGCATTGGGAAAGCCCACCTGGAACACAAACACTTATTAACGCCACAGTTCTGGGGTAATCCTGATAAAAACCAACTGTAAGCTTCTGCAGATGTGGCAAGGTGAAGAACAGGATTAATATAACATTAATTTTGCATACTAAGTTCTGAAAAGCATCCTGGTTTTCCTGTTTTGCTTGCTCCTAAACCCTGATTTCTGAACAAGTATGTTTTCTCATGAACATGAAACAGATCAAACATTGAAGGATTCACTTAACCTTTTTTGTGCCATCTTAAGTATTTACTTTGTCCATAGCCAAGAGGGTATATACCACGAGACCTCTTTTACATTATGACACTTCATCCAGCACTTTCCATTTTATCTGTGTTTTCTAACTCCTATTTATTATTTCCAAAAAAAATTCAGAATTGCCTTTGTCCTAGACTCAGTAACACAGTTTGGCCTATAAGTAACATACAAGTTTGGGATTTCACAGCTCTTCATGGACTCAACATCAAAGAATTAAATTGAAACTTGGCCTTCCAGGGAAAAGGCAAGAATTTAAACAAACCTACCCCAGAAATTAAGACAATGGGATATCTTACAGTTGTTACATGTTATCTATGCAGGTGGATAATAATCCCAGAGGAAAGTAAATTAAATCCTAAATTCTCCTATTTGCTGATGCCAGACACTTGTCAGAGGAAGCAAAGTACAGAGCAGATTAATCTCAGATTTCCAAACTAGTGACAAAAATATGAGAAGCAGACCAGACCGCCCAACCAGTCAGAGAATTATACATATTGACCCACCAATGCCAACTCTTTTCTTAGTCTCTAAATAAATTCACAAAATTCTGCTAGACCAGACAGTTATTCTGCAGTTGTTGAACTGTTGTTATGCAGCAAAGCACCATCTTAACAGCTTTACCAGCTGGCCTTAAAACATTTACATGCTTAGATAGCAAAACTGCTTAAGCCCTAAACTGACTTCACATTCATGTCTAAATAGTATTTTTTAGTTCAGAGGATGCTATCCCTGGAACTAACAAAGTCAAACATCTAATATCTGTAAAAAGAAAAACATAGGGATGAAATAGAAGATGATTTGAAATTAATCAATTGTGGTTTAAAAAAATCCCACAAGAAAGCAGAAACTAATTTAGAAGCACTCTTCATACTGTGATGATCACCTGCAGAATCAGCAGACAAAGCCTCCTGTATACCAGCAGAAAGTCTGTTAATCACTGATCAATCTCACACATTGCTTTTCTATACATAGTGTTGATTTGAGCAGGAGGAGGATGACGTCAAGGATCAAGAGAGTGACAGCTCTGCAAATCACTCTGGACACCCTTCTACCAAGCAACAGCAAGAAAGCATCAAGTTGCATCTCTAAACAAGCAAGTCAAGTGGCTAACAAAAATGTTATCAAACATTATTTCATCAGTCAGTCAAGTGTCATCCTACAATGATAAGGAAGTTGAAGAACCAACAGCGACACTCACCAGTCCTGCGTGAGCTGTTGTCTTGAGTTCCAGATGAAGAACCCTTTCCTGCCCTGGTTCTCCTGGAGTAAATGTTGTTGGAGCTCGGTTTTCATTGGAAAGAAAAAAGCGATTACCTTTCCCTCCAGCTCCTCCATAAGCTGCAACATACTCTTCACCATGTTGAGTGAGGTCAGCCACAACTTTCCCATCCTCCTTAACCAATGTACCTACAGGTACCTTAAAGAGAAGAGATATGCCAAGTGTTAAACTGAACTGGAAGTCTGCAGCAGAACTGTCTTCAGCAGATCCCTTATCAGCTAACTTCAGATTTGCTGAAAATCATTCCTCCATATTCTCAAGATGAGGAATCAAAAAAGAGAAGTGGACTTCACAAGGCACCTTCTGAACCCAAACAGCACTGTGAGGCATTTACAGTCCATTAACGTGTTAACAGAACCATAACCCTCTTTCTTTCCTTTAAAGAAAGGAGAGTCTTTTCTCTAAGCCCAAGCACAGTAGTGAGCTGAGAAACATACTGCTTCTCATGACTAAAACATGTGTGTTGAAGAAAAAAAGCATGAAAAAAATTCTGCTCCTGTTGAAGAATTCTGTGTTACAACTCCTTTAGGCATATGAGCTATAGAAGTAAAGCAAATCACAACAGTATCTGTTTTGCCCAGATGTACGTTCCAAAGGAGTCTAATTTTTACAAACACCTTTACAAGCAGCTTGATCTGCTTTTGTGCCAACCAGACCTGTCTTAGCAGAGCCAGCACACAGAGCTCCCTGCAAAATACACATGAGATTCTCTCACAGTAACCTCGAAAACCAGCAATATGAAGACAAAGCTAACACAAAAGCATGCAACCTTCATTTACTTACTTTAACATACAAATATGCACCATTAGCTCCATAACAGTTTTTATTTCCTCCTCTCTCTCCATGAAAACCCTGATAAAAGGGGAGGACTGAAGCAAGTGATTTCATTTGCTGGTCAGCTGCAAAGCAAAATGCGCGTATTTTAAACAGTAGAACAGGCACAGAAGAGCAACCTCATGACTGTTCTTTCCCTTTAGAATACTGCATGAACAAATACCCTATTTACTGCCTCAACATATCAGGGAAGACTAATATTAAAGAAAGTTGTGAGGAAGTTTAACTGCCTTTACTATTTGTTTATTAACCATGCACTTTACTAAGTGGTCATTCCAAAAATCAACCATTACAAAATGCTCTGGAAAATTCACTTTATAGATTAGCAGATTTTGCAGCAGGATGGTGGCAGAAGCAGCTTTATCCATCTTAAAATTCGACCAGATCCCAGCCTTATCGTTACAGAATCAGGCACCAGCCACCAAAATGTCTGCAAAATACCCTGATTTTCAAAATGCTTTCTAAGGCATTTATGTCCCTGTTACCACAGCTCAGGACAAAGCTTGAAAAGCAGAAACACCCATTTTAACATTTTTGACATTTACCATTTCCTACCATACATGTAAGGTTGTTTTTGCTGGGGCAGTGTTTAACTGATAAGACAACCCAAAACAAAACAGATTTATTGAGCTTTACCTTTCAAAATGACATGACCCCCATCACCTCCATTTCCACCATCAGGACCTCCAAATATTTTTCTGGGTTCACTATAAAAAGAATGGCCCCCTCCTCCTCCGTGTCCTCCAACCACACGCACTTTCCGGTAATCCACAAAGTAACGTGTCTGTAACAGAAATATAATAAGAAAAACAAGAGTTTATTTTTTAAGTACTTCTAAGAACCCCCTTAAAAGTACATACCTGAGGCTATGTTGATATAACCAATGCAGCAGCTCAGATAACAGAGGTATAAAATTCACATTAAGGGAACTAAATAACAGGGACAGCATCCTTTTAATACAGTCATATAATGCTGACAAGTAGCTCAAGGAAGGTACCACGCTACAAATAAAACTCAGTAACTGTGATCCCGTTCAAACAAACAAACAAAATATACACATGAACTTGTTAATTCTTTAAATTGAACTGAAAGTTACAGAAGAGACATAGTATGTGTGTGGGAGGGATATTCTCAGACTGATTCACTGCTTTCTACACCAGGTGATGAAACTAAGGCAAACTTCAATCCTGCAACAACTAAGAAAAGGATTAAAGGCAAAGAATAAAAAGCAACTGCAAACACCAGCAGGAAATCTTAACATATGTCCAATCAGTTCCTAAAAATATATAAAGAGAATTACGTATCTTGGCTCTATTTCTGACATTAACATTTGACTAAATACACTGCATTAAGTTTCAGCTTTTCTGTCAGCAAAATAGGTTTGATGATACTGGTCTACCCCCAGGAAGCAGGCTGAAATCCCCAAGGGAAAATACTAGGTAAGTACATTCATACAGACAAGTGAATTTGCTTCCAATGGGGATGAAAAGAAAGCACAACCTCGACTGTGGCAATATCCAAATTCTGCCCGTTACTAAGGGACTTCATAATGAGAATGAGAAATAAGGGTCGCTTTAAATAGGCCAAACAGTATTTGAGGGAGGAAGAGTCGTCTTCATGTTACCATACCGAGAAAAGCAACTGACAAACCCTCATAACTTTTGATAATTAGTTATACTGTGACTGGTGATTTCTTATAATTAGTTATACTGTGACTGGTGTAAAAGGCTTTTTAGCCTTTTACAAAAGCATTTGGCACCACCACACGGCGAGACAGGAAACTATTGCTTTAAATGGGAAGCGATGTATTGAGGATTAGAGAACAAGATTTTTCCATAGACGCTTAATTAGAAAAAAAAAAAACAAACAAAAAAACAAACATGAAGAAAAACGTTCCAGGGCCCCGCTCTGGAACATAAAACGCTGACATAAAACGCTGACATAAAACGCTGTGTGTCCGGCAGCTGACTACTGTGCAAGACGACAAGAACAGTGAGACACAAAATAGCCTCTTAGCTTTAAAGCTACGTAAGGCTTCTTGCTTCCTCGAACGTGCACACACTGCAAACCA
>NW_009925652.1:0-1680 GCF_000696875.1 Nestor notabilis | reverse complement strand
CAGGTCTCCTCCGCAAGCTAGGCGAAGCATCCAAGGTAGCTCTGGGAAGGTGAAAGCGAGAGTCGCGCTCTCCGTAGCAGAGGCGCTTTCTGCCCCTGCTACGGTGGCAACTTGTTTCCTCCACCAAGGTTTCTAACTGAGTTAAAAGAAATCCTCCAAAAATATCGGGACCCAGGCTCTGGGAGGAGCCTCCGCGTCCCTTGCAGCCAATATCCTCCTGCCCATTTGTGCCTGACAGTTTTGCAAGGGAGGGAAGGAGAGGAGGGAGGAGAACGAAGGGAAGACCCGGGCGGTGGAGCCCAGTGCGCTGCCCGGTCAGCGGCGGAGCTGCAAGGCCGGCGGCGAGCAGAATGCCAGAGCCCCTCCGCAGGTCTGCGCCGTACCGCGCCTGCCGGGAGGGTCCATCTTATTTTGCAGTATTGATTGACGTCTGTGATTTTTCCCCCCTTTTCTTGCAAAGGGTGGGGGAACCTTGTTGCTTCCACCGCAGTTATTGGTTAGTTGCCTCTATTCAGGGCTTTAATGAACATGATTTCACAAGCGTTCCCAATCCTCCCTAAATAACTAGGAAAGAAAAGCAAGCCGTATTTATGACAGCCACTGGCATCTCTTTTCCGTGTTGTAATTTTACGTGTATTAATCTAACTTGCAGTCAAGGGCATAATAAATTGATCTCTTAACAATGAAATTCTACAGACTTGTGTCCCTATTAATCTTTTGTTTCTAATTATGATTTCTTTTTGCGGTTCATGTGTATCTGGTTACATACCCTTTTTTATTTCAAATCCTGCACAATCATCTCTAATAAATCTTCCTCCTCCAAACAAGTTGCCCATTTTCTCAGAAATGGATGCAATAAAGAGCTAAATGCCATATCCCCTGATAGGGTCATAACATGGATGGGTTGATGCAATAGCAAGGGCAGAGCACACAGTGGACCTCCATCCACCTTTCCAACCTCCTATTGTTACTTCCATATAAATGCATCTTTCCAGCATTCCTAATGTACCTGGGCTGTAACAGCCCTGAGGAAACAAAACCAGCCTGCTGCATCACTGAGCAAGGAATCCCACAGTGCTTCTCTGTTTTCACAGATAACTCTGCCAGTAGTAAAGATGTGTAAAGATACTCCACTGTTTCAACTTCACCAGGTTGTCACCCTTAGTGGTTAAGAAAGCTTTCACCCAAAGCTGACACAAGTGATGCCGCCCAAGGTAGGCAGGCTGCACCAGCAGTGCCTTACGCATTCGTAGAGGTGCCTTCAAAAAGCTGATCCAACAGGCAAACAAAGGAGATGCACCCCGGCTCCTACTGCACGTGAACGGGCTTCAGGGGAACCCACACGCAGAGCTCCCGTGGTTTGCTTTGTACACAGACTTGATGGGGATGCCAAGGTGGGCAGGAGCACGCCGTGCAAGCTCTCAGCAGGGCACAGCCGGTACGCTCCGGAGGCAGCCACGCACCGCTTACACCACGGTGTGTAACTGCTCCGTGTTCCGGGCTCACCGATTCCGGTGGCGAACTAGCAGATTTGCTTTGTTTTCCAGCAGACCTTTAATTAAGAAGCTGCTGGCTATGCCCGCCTAACCACATCTGCTCCGACAGTAATCACCATCCTGCGTGCGACGGCATGCCCACCACCTCAGCAGAGGATGGATAGCTGTCCCACGGGCAACGGGC
>NW_009925651.1:5635-9956 GCF_000696875.1 Nestor notabilis | reverse complement strand
GGGAGGGAGGGAGAAGATAGAGAAAAGCAACAAAAGAAGGTGGAAAAGGTCATTTTCCATTCTTTATAAACATTGTCCAGTTTTTCATAGGTGACATTCTTTGTACTTAAAAGTTAAACCCAGACTTACATACCTACATAGCATTTTAAAAACTAACCCTACTTCATAGGATGCCTTGTAGAGCTAGTGTTGTACCCAAGTACTTCGTACATCAAACAACTCAGCGAATCTCTATCACAGAGAGTTGTTACTTTGATCATCCCTGGTGGGGAAAGAGCGTGTTTATTACCACTGTGCTTTGGTGGAGTGACAGAGGGGAGATTGTATTTTAGGCCAGAGTACCCTGCGTTTATTGAGAGTGGGAAGGAAAACGGAAAGGTTTTGTTCCTGGGAAAGCATAGCTCAAGTTCTGATCAAGATTTCAGCCAAGCTTTACCCTGTTACTAGACAGGTCAACTACACCTGTGGATATAAGCTAGGAGAATTTTTCTTTATTTCAGAGCTTCAAATAAAGGATCTAGACACCCTGGAGGTAGGTTGCTGTCAGCTCTAGTCTAATACAAACATGTAAAGAGCAGGGGACAGCCTTTATGGGCTCTGAGAAGACATGATGAATATTTGGTTTTAACTGCAGTATCCCAAAGGTGATGCCTAGATGTATTGTTCTGCTATAGCTCAGATGAGGGGTGACACAAAAGCCAAGGAAAACGCTTTCTCCCGCCTCTAGGGCTAGAGTTGAACATCAAGTTTCTCCACGCACTTCCAGCTGACAGTTTCCTTGTGTGCCCCAAAGGGAGTGAGCAGGAAAGGTTTTCAGTGATCCTCAGGGAAGCCCCAAACAAAGCAGCATGCATGTGTCAGGGCATGGATCAACACTGTAGAAAAGGGTGTGACTGCTGTTTCTTACCCCTTAAACTGTCTGACTCTTGCTTCTGGCACAGCTGGGTCAGCAGCCTGCTCGCTACTGAGGGCTTACTCAAGAAGCTCTAACAGCAGCCAGTTAAAAGATTAAGGTTAGCTCCAATTGCACCTGCACTGTAACGTTTCACTGCAGCACCCATATTCTTAAAGCATTTGTTACCACATGATAAAAGCCTAATACCAGGGGACTATGGGTGGATAGACTCTGCCCATTTTTATGATTAAAATGCTTTCCTTAAGCATGGCCTTGTTTTTTAAGTTGAAGTATGTTGAAATAAAGATCCAAACCATCAGGTAGGACCTGTTTCAGGGCAACATGGTCTTGCCAGTTTCCTTGCTGTGGCCCTGACTGCTCTACAGACCTAGTACAGCAAGCCAGGCACAACCCCACCTAAGGGAAGTGGAGTTATAGCAAAGAAACCAGTAGTCCATTCTGGTTTACCACTTAAATGCCACATTTACAAGATGTGATTTTTTAACACTTGTACAGCACTATTTATTATGCATGGCTGTGACACACCTCACTCTGTCCTTCTTTACTAAAAGAACACCAGTGTTAAAGCAACTGTTTGTGCAAATACAGTTTAGCACATATCCACTTATTTCTATAGTGGCAATCACTTAAAGTATGAGAACTACCACATGGATGACAGGGAATTGCACTTTGTTGGTTTTTTACTGAGGCAAATGGAAACATATCTCTTGCTTTTGAACTAGTAACCTGCATAAGATGTTACTACCTGCACAAATTCCACAGGCTTCTTAGCTCAGGCTTTACCTGGCTGAGAAATGGATCCCTTTTTCTTTTCCCCACTCAGAAGAGTGGGAGTAAAGACAAGGAAAAAGGCAACTGGGGTGAGGCAGTTGTTGAAAGAGATCTCAGCAGCATAAATCTTTTGTTAGCAAGTAGATTTGGTTACTTTGAATTTTGAAGTCTCTGGTGCTTCTGACTTTCTTTACATCACATCAACTGATACTGAAGCCAGGTAGAAGATAGTTCACTAGACAAGAAATATTTCCCTTTTTTTAGTCTCTTTTCTAAAGCACACAATTGTTTACCCTGCCACACACCACTTCCATACTTTATTACACAGTACAAAGGACAGAGGAATATGTGCTGCAAATCCCATATAGCAGATTGTGTAATATGTGGACACAACACTTTTTGCCCAACCTGGTGATAAAAAAGCACCCTTTCTTTATAGTGGCATTTTGATAGCATAAATGCAGCCTCCATCCATTTTTCAGAAATGAGTGAAGATTTACTACACTTAGTAGAAGACTTAGTTTGTTGCTTGATATTTTTTTTAAAGCCCCAATTATATTGAACACAAATAAACCTATCCCAGTCCTCAGTCAGCCAAGCCCTAGTAAGTCATATCTCAAGAAACCTTTTTACAGATATGACTATGTCTGTGATGACATGGAAAACAGGGTCTAGTTGCTTCAACTTAAACTACAAGATAGGCCAGCAAGACAAACACATACTTTCATGTAGGCTGGCTCAGGTCTATCAGTACAGGCTCAGCTTCACATCATGAAAGAGGCAAAACACTATTACACTAAGAAAGTGATCAGAAGTGGACAATTTAGAAGGAAATGGTTGGTATCAGCATTATCGTCCTCAGAGATTATCTTGTGGTGGTCCGTCCAGTCTCACTAGAGCTGCAGAAATTTAAGGAAGCCATATACTCAATACACTAAAGGGAACAAGCAGAAGCATACTGTAGTAGTTTACATTTTGTTCAGACATGCTTTTCCTTAAAGGGTTTCTCAGCTGTGATATCCATGGGTTAAGGAACAGCCTTCTAATTAGATCCTATGGTTCAGATGTGGAGATTGGGGTCAAGTCACTGGCACAGCCGGTCAAAATATGGTAATTCTGCACTATGTATGACTTAAGAGTGTTTGGGGGCTTGGTTGTGGCTGATATTAAGTGGAATGAGTTCTTCCTCAGAGAAATACGAGTGCACATGCTGAGGAAGACAAGATCTTTCAAGAGTACAAGCCTGGGACAGGAGAGGTTGCTGCCTAATTCAGAATGAGAGCTGCCCAGAACTACAAGCAACCTCTCCCTCAACTTCCTCAGTGCAGACTTCATTAGTATTTCACAGACTGCACAAAATGCATAAGCCTGTTAGTGCTATTGGTTCAAGTCTCACACAAGTGCAATTGACAACTATCTCTAATCAGTTTTAATCTGTCTTGGATTAAACAAAAATACTGCTAAACCCAGTGTCCAACTTCATACAGGCACACAAAGAATAGAAGTCTTTTGTTGCATCTCTCGGGATGTGGAGCAAAAGTTCACTCTATTTGGCAATGATGATCACAAAATAAAACCATGGAAGCTTTGGCTGGTCATGTCTTACAGTATTAAAAAAAAAAATGTTAATCTGCTTTAAAAAAAAAAAAGTCTTTTCATTTCTGAGAAAAAAAAAACACCCTCTTCCTAGTATTATGTACTCACATTATTTTATTGGAACTTACCTGTTGGGCAGTTCTCCAGATAACCTAGATTTTCTTCCAGCAGCCTGTGTGAACAGCCTGCACACATACAATCCAGGCTCCTCTGCCCAACTGTTAGGTTTAAGGAGCAGGCAGCCAGCTGAGTCAAAGTAGTAAAGGGTCATCTGTGTGATCATGACAAGCTAGAAGAGCAGCAGCATCGAACAGCACTTGAGAACAGAACTTTCCTCACTCTGTACCATTTATGGAAAGCATCACTGAAGCACAAAAAGACCCAACTATATCAATGGAGCCATAATCCCTCCATTTTAAAGTTATAAAAGACTGTGGAACACAAGTTGAAGCTTGTCATACAGTTAGTGCAAAACTTATCTGCTTAATATATTATAGGAATAGTTGAACCCTTCCCTAGAGACTAGACCAGCAGAATCATAGATTATGGGAAAAAATACTCAAGTTCTCCAATGTTTCTCTATATGAGGAATTCATTTCCTGCCATCTGAAATACATTCATGGTCAGATAGGAAAAACAAGTACAGATTGTGCATTATATCCATGTATAAAAAGCACAAGGCAAACATCATCATGAGAGCCTGAAAAGGTGGAATAGCTCTATTTCCAAAATCTTCCCTAGGTGCATGCTTGGTCTAATGAACAAGCTAGAATGCAGCATGGCACTTGGTGCTATATGGTATCTCAGCAGCTCAAGGATCAATCCTGCTCAAACTCAGACACAGTGCTAGATACTTAAATACAAGATTTGCCTTATTTCCTCACAAAGTCAATATAGAAATTCAGATCCTACGCAGTGATCCAGGCTGCCTGATCTCCAGCAATCCTTGACCCTGTGGATAAGCAAACTGTGTGTGTTTCCATGGTCAAGGTTCCTTGTGCATATCCAGTTGGGTAGCAATAATGGCAAGAGTGCTTC
>NW_009925651.1:0-5604 GCF_000696875.1 Nestor notabilis | reverse complement strand
GCAGGAGGAATGGCCTTCTGCAGTTCAGCACTGTTGATTTGAGAGCCAGGATGAGATCACATCCTGCCCTCCATTTCTTTCCTACCATCTGTGGCTATAGGTTTGCAATTCCCTTCAGCAGTCTGCAGGGGCTGCCATGTGGAGCCTCAGTTCCCAGGCACGCTGGACTATCCTGCTGACAACACACCAGGTTTTAGGAGTTGCAAACCCTATGTTTGGCATCCAGTAACACATATACCCATTTGAAACCATGAATCAGCTTCCTCCCACACAGTTAAATTCCAAAGCAGTTAGGTTCCCAGCAGTCCTTTGAGCATAGCCCACTGTTAAACAAGGTGAAACTAGTTTAACTTGGAGAAAATTCTTAGCACATAATGTCACAAGTGCCTGTAGGCGTGCAAATGCTCACACACGATACTGTTAATAGCAGTAGCCTATTATGTGTTGCGCTTTACACAGGATACACTTCCTACTACATCTATTTTTATTAGTTTTGGGAATTCAGTCTAGCATATGTAAAAATTCTGCCATTTCTTTTGAATTATTTCATGTGAAATATTGCATAGAAATATATTGTGTAGTTTAGACTTATCCTGAACACGACTAATATAAGCAGTTAAAGCTAAAGAATAAGTGAAAGAGAGTAAGACAAGATTATAGAGAAGAGTGAAGATTTAAGTATTTCTGTTCCAGATTCATGTACTACACCAGGACAGCTCATAATCACCATTTTCTCCTTTATTGTTATGAAGTGGGTATTCTTTCCAAAACAAGTTAATCCTGACATTGCTTTATGGTTTGTACTTACTGTTTTCAGGTGAATCTAGGTATTCCTAGTTTAAGGTTTCCAAGAGAAATTTTCTTCCTAAAATAAATCATTTGGTGCTTCACAACAACTATTATTCAATCATGGGATGCATTTGAAGAGTTCTATCAGTCATATTTTATGCCTAGGCAATAATAATGAACAAGCAAACTATTGCACCTGACTTATTATCAGGAAAATTAAAGCCTCTGGGTTTATTCACATGGAGAAGACAATGTTCTCTACTTGAGAGGTCTTATGTGTAGGATTGTAGGATTCTTCACCATGATGTAAGGTCTCCTAAAGCCCTTCCACCAAAATATGGGAACTTCATTCTTGAAATTCCACAAGAAATACACACACTAGGTCCTCTTTGAGGTATGACACCCCTTAATAGTAAGTAACACACACCTGAGAGAAATTCAAGCTAAACCTGTGATAAGTGCAAATTTGGTATAAATGACATTGCAAAAGTTGAAACGTACCTCATCCCCATGCATATTAGCAACATACTTGAACTCTGGAATGCCAATCTTATGTTGGGTTGGAAACTTTCCCAGAACAAGGACCCACAGGTCTCTACCTTTAAGAGGGGAAGGGGAAAAGAGTTTTTTTAAACAAGTGTAAAATCATACAAACCTTAGAGAAAAAAAAAATACAGTAAGAAGAGTTGGTCATTAAGACCACTATGCAAATTCTCATATTTCAGTGCTAGCCAGTCAGTCCTATATATAGCACTTCAAAGCAGACTTTGTGGGTTTTTATTCTATGAATACTTGCTGTATTAATTATAGGAATAAATCCATTTTGCCTTCTGACCAAAAGCTTGTAGTGAACCCTTCCAAAAGCATTTAACCAGTGCTAGAAAATAGGTTGGGGTTTTTTTGTAGTAAACTTTTTTCAAATCAAGTTTAGCAAGCAAGATCTTGTCAAGCAAAGTCACCAAGCAACTAAGAAGTATTTAAAAATCCGACAGTCTTCCCCCCCCGAAATATTAAATCATAAGGGTTTTCCAAGTTACACACAAGTTTTTATTATCACAGAGAAAGAACATCTTTTTTGTATTAAAGACAACACAAAAAAAGCTAAAGCTAAATACATTTATGAGTTACTGCTTGGAAAACAGGAGATACTGGTCAGAGCTGTATCAGATACATTAAAAAGAATATCAGGAGGGAAAGAAATAATAGCTATAGAAGAGTATTAGTTAGGACCATTAAAGCTGCACAGGAAGCTGAACTTCAAGTAACAAAACATACATACATTTTGGAAGGCCTTATTTAATGGGGGTGGAGGCATTTTTGATCCTTATTTTTGGTGATATTGTGGCATTTCAGATCTCATCTGCAAAACCATGCTTCCCACTAGTCTGCTCAACAAGGTGGAAAGCTCTCGTTTCAGTAGGTGGCAGTAAGGAAACCGGACCAGTCCCTTGGTAATAGCAGTCACAGCCTATATATTGCCAACACCCAGGCCTTGCATGCACATTTCCTGTCCCAGCTCTCACACAGGCCTTGCTGAGACCCAGGAGCCATCTCGGAGGAGACCAGCCATCATTGTTACTTACAGGAAAGATGAAAGTAGGTGCTACATTACATGCAGTACTATAAAAAGCACTATCTCCTGAACCTTTGTGGATCATCAAATCTGCAGTAAAACTCTAGAGCATAACAATTTCCCAGAGGTGGAAGCCATGACCCTCATGGGATAGCTGCAGACAGCTAGTCACATAGCTAGAAAGGAAAACAAAAATACTCTGGCAACTGCAGTACCTTCAGGAATGGGAGACTAACACTGAGGACAGGAGGTACACTACGAAATGCACTGAAACAAGTGCAAGAGAGTTAAAACTGAAGACAGTAATTTTTACTTAACAGGTTGAGAATCAGTCTCAGGCTCAGGATCCCCTGGTTTTAGAATTTTTTTTGTATCCTTATGCCCTCCTCCAAGCCACTGTGCCCAGCTCTCCATCCCTCTGCTGGAAGGAAATCTCAGACATCTCTCCTTATTTCTCAACTTGTCACTTGCCATAAGGACTGCTGCACCCAGAGGAATATACCTGCTTACAATTGCAATTGCAGCCTTTCCACCAACAGCCCCAAATTAAAACGACTACTGCATACCTGCAATGTCCAGCTTCCCTAGCTAGGGAGTCATCAGACCAAGCTGTAGTGCCGAAGAGCACATCCAATATCTAAAAGACAGCAGTGAAATTACAAAATCAAGGTAGCAAAGGACTTTTAGTGAAGACCTGATGGTGTCCCAGCTCTCTCTTAGATGGAAGGGGAAACAGCTAAATTGTAAAACACACTTTCCTACAGAGGAGACATATGCCTTCCATAAGGTTATAAATTCATTCAACCTTGAGGCTGCCTGTTACCAGCAGTACCAAGCACACAGACAGGGCTTCAGAATCAAAAAGCCAATGGAGTCAGTGAGTTACATGTAAAAAGATCTTTCAGAACAAGTGAAAAAAGTGCCCATCAAAAGGGATTTCCTACACAAGCACAAAGCACTGACCTAGAACATGAGATGGTTTAATGTCCTGATGCTGCATTTAGCTAACCAATATGTACTACATTTACATTACCTTTCCACACCTAATTATTATCTAATCACAGCAGCCAAACAATATTGCAGTCCCTAGAACATGAAACATCTTATCTCACCAAAAACAGGACAAAAATTAGCAGATCATATTTCAAATCCAACTACTATCAATGACATATCCCTTCCACACAGACTTCCTGGACCATCTCATGAACCAATGTAGAACAGTGCCATATTCTTCAGCCACTTCCCCACAGCAGCACTAGCACCAATTTTTGTACTACATACACACTAAAGCAACAAAAGTTTAAGTACAGCTAAAAGGCTATAGTTCTATCATTTAAGACTTTCTGCAAGTAATATTGTATTCTGATTTCAAATTTAAAAATATTTCCAATGCTTTGCTACCAGCAGTGCTCATTCCTGCTACTATCTCTTGAAATTGCACTCATGGGAAACAGAAGGAAGAGCTAAGTATAGACTAGCATTAAGTACTGATTTAAATCAGTCTTTTCAGCATGAGTGTTTAAACTGTTTATAGTTTGTGTGAGGGCCATCTAAATGATAAACACTCCCATGAACTGAGACACCAATTATTTCCTGGCATTTCCAGCTTGTGAGAAGTATTAAAACCTACCACTAACAATTAAAATAAATTCCTGGGTCTGCTCAGCCTGAAGTACTGGATAGTGTACCTATGAGAGATGATGTAAGATTTCTTTCCATACAGCAGTGATTTATTGCATATAAAAAGATTCAGCCTTTAGATAGTTTCCTTTAATCAGTAAAGCCTAGATAACTTTGTTTTTGTATCTGCAGTGAACAGCTAAGCTACCTCCCATGCTTTGAATCAACGGAATGTATACCAAAAAAGCCATTCCTCATTGCCAAACCAGAACTGGCTTCAACTAATTAGCAAAATATAGTTCAAGTAATCAAGACAAATGTGTGTTTCTAACCATGCGTCTCAGGACAAGTAACAAGATTTGTACCGAAACAGAGCCAAACCGCACAATTTCTAGTGGAAGAAGCAGTCTTTTTTTTTTTTTTTTTTTTTTTTTTTTTAAAGTTTTCTAGCACTGGGCACAGTTCATGGCATAGTATCAGTATTCTAAACAGATACATGAAAACTGGGAATTAAGATGGAGAATTGAAATCCATCTTCAGATGTAGTGAGAAAGAAACCAAATTAATTTGTAGGTGTTGCAGTCTGCATCACACTCCCTTTGTTTTGTTCAGAAATTTATTTCTGCTTTTCTTCACTTTGTTCTTTACAGCTACAGTTATAAAAAAAAAAAAAAAAGAATTGTTATAATTTCAAACAAAGTTATGGCTAGGAAATGAAGTGAAATGACTGGGCAATGCATCGGACCCACTGTCAGTAGCACTCAGGCTAGGCTACTCATTCAAAAATTTGCATGGAGGTCCACTTTGACACAGAAAAACAAAAGGCTAACTACAGTCCTCCTGGGCAAGCCATATGCTGCATGCTGACTTCATGGGTAGGAACTGCAGCAATGCTGATCCATGTTGAGGCAGTCCCTCCCTAGAAAGGCATAGGACAGAGGGAAAACGAAGAAAGATTGCCTCTCATTAGAGTGCAAGGTCCCAGAACAACTTAATCATAGAAACAATCACAGAATTATAGAAGAGCTCAGGTTGGAAGGGACCTCAAAAGATCTGGTCCAACTTTTGATGGGAAAAGAAGCCTAGATGGATTATCAAGCACTCTGTCCCATTGCATCTTGAAAGCCTCCAGTGGTGGGAATGCTACCACATCCCTGGGAAGTTATTCCAATGTATGATTTCTACCACTGTAAAAAAACTCCATTGTCTAGATCATTTATGAAGATGTTGAATAGTGTAGGGTCCAGTATCAATCCCTGGAGAACCCCACTTGTGACAGGCTGCAGCCTGAATAAAAACAATTGATCATCACCCTCTGAATGTGGCTGTTAGCAAGTTTCCTACCTATCTTACAGGCTATGTATCCAACCTGTATCTTGCCAGTTTGTCCAGGAGAAGGCTGTGGGAAAGTGTCAAAATCAGTTTACGCCAACTCCAGATCTGACTGAACACCTATTGGAACAGTGCAGCACTGAACATGCTCATACAAAACTTCCTCTGACACTGGCTAGGAAATTGAGGGTTTAGATAGATGTCTAAATGCAAGACTCAGATATCAACCTACTTGGATCCCATTTGTGTTACCTATAAAACACAAAGCCAGGCTACAACAACAAAAAAAA
>NW_009925650.1:0-8098 GCF_000696875.1 Nestor notabilis | reverse complement strand
GAAACTTTGCCTTCCGCCCACCCTCGGTAGGGATCGGGGAGCTGCAAGGGGCAGTTCTCATCGGGAGGCTGGCAGGAGCCCCCTTGATAGGCAAGGGGGGTTCTCTGAAGTTTAGCCTGTCAGAGAAGATTTTGGAGGCGGTGAGGATCCTACGCTGGGCAACTAAACTTTCGTAAGATCTGGCATTGCTTGGAGACTGGTTAGTGATACTGTAACAGGCACTGCCACTTATCATTGCATTTTTTCTTAATTATTTGCTGATCTCCTTAGCAACTGAAGTAATTTGCAAGGTTTAAGCTAGGGTGCAGCTTGATTTACGAAGGAACGTGGCAAAAAGGGTGCATTTGTTGTTTTACTGGTGCCTATTTCGCTGTACTCCCTCAAGAGAGATAAGAGCTGCGGAGTATTGACTTCATGTAGCTGGTACTGCCGTAAACAGACTGATGACGATTAGTCCAGCTCGGGCTCTGTGGTACGTCACTCAGTTGCTCATCCGTGTCTCAGTTTTCTTCAAGTCAAGTGAGTTATCATGGGTGCAAAACAAAATTAAAATCTGTCTTTGGGGAAATTCAATCTTTAGTGAGGGACGAGTGGGAGAAGATAGTTTTAACTGACTAAGGTTGCTAGGACAAATTAATCTCTAATTGAGCACTATTGAGGTCTGGCCAGGTGCTGGCCAGAGAGACCACTCCATTTGCCAGACTGACCTCAGGATCAGCGTGCTACAAAGGTAAAGTAAAGCTTTTTCTTTTTTTTTTTTTCCCCATCACTGTTTAGCCCAGTTCATGGATTTAGTCCAGTGTATCAAGACATCACCCAGATGTAGCTCACCAACAGCCTCTGGTGTCCAATCTGTCATGTTGCTAAATCTCGTGGATTATGATGGTTGGGGTTAATCCAGATCTGATCAATCAGAAATGCTGAGCACAGCTGTCAGGCAGATTTGATGCAGAGAGTGCCTTTCCCGCTCAGAAATGATAAAAGCAAAATAGAGCCTGGAGTGAGGTCCCTGTAGTGGCCACATTTCCTTTGACAGCATCCCACACACAAACACACACAAAGGAAATGGAAGTTTACACAGACCTTCCTTACAAGTGTAACATTTGAAAGATTAATTATATAGGATGCCACTAGTCTGTAATTAATGACTGTGTCTTGTTCTTAAACAGGACTCATAAAGTTAGGATTAAATGCATGAATAATTGCACTTGTATAATATTATTGTTAGAAATTAATAAAACCCCATTCTAAGTGTCACTTTTCTTCTGAGTTCCTGAGGAAAGCCTTGTCAAATGCCATGGGGGAGAAAAAAAGAGCTCTGAGGAAACACTGGTAACACCTGAGTCATCACTGGTTCATTGCATGTATCATTATATTTAGCTAATACAGCCCCAATTCATCTGATCTGTAGACTGCTAAGAAGAGGAGAGCAGCTGTGTGGTCATTGGATGTCAATGGGAAGGTGCAAAGGTGTGTGAGTGACTTTTGGGATGGCCAGGTCGGGGGACAGAGTCTTCAGAGGAGACGTTCACAGGAGATGTGGCACAAGGAAAAGAAATAGGAGATGTAGAAATGGTGTGGACCTTTTGGAGGGTAGACTGAGGTCTTTAATGCTTTTCGGATTAGAGCTCTCCAGAGGCTCAACGGTTCCTGTAGTAGTGCAGCAGGGTTGTGTGCAAATACTTGCATTTTCACTGTGCAGGAAGTGAGAGGCAAATGTGGGACTATTTTCATCACCAGTGTAGTTTCAATACCAGGAAGATGTTATTCCTACTGTAAAGCATTTATCAATTCAGTTTCTTTAATGCTGGAAAAAATAACCATTAGCTAAGTATTTGCACACAGGTTACAATCAACCAACCAACCAAAAAAAAACCCCAACCAAGCAACAAAAAAACACAACCCCCGCAACAAACACACACATTAAAAAGAGCCAAGTCCTCAGCTTGTCTAGGAGTTAATCTGTTGTAGTCAATTGAGCTGTTTCTGACAACAGAAGATATTCCCTATGATACGAGGATATATCCTGCATTTCTTCTCAAACAGTTAAGCATGTACACCATTACTGCACAGATGATTCATCTCGGGGTGTACTGTGTTTTTGGCAGTGAACTTAAAATATCACACTTCAACACCACAAGAAATGATTTCTTTGAAAAGAATTGAAGTACAAAACTCCCAGCTGTGCCCTTCACTTTACTATAAATCAAAAAAACTATTTACCCAGCTCATTCAGAAATAATGGTGAAGTACTTAGCCAGAGTCTGTTGGCACATGTTAGCTCATAGTACTTAATAGCAATATCTCTCTTGAGAAATAATGTAATATTGAAACTTGTAAAATAGTACTTTTCTAAGACCTGAAGTAACGTTACTGGGATGAAATGAAATGCCACTTTTTAATACAAGGCTGACTGTAGGCTTTGTTCTTCCTTGCCACTTCACATGTAGGCATTACTAACCCAGAAATATTTATGCAGTCGTTTTGAATAAGTGCAGATGATCACATAGGTCATAAATATTCATGTTGAACATGCTTGGCTTTGTAGGCCATCCTGTATAATCTATGCAGAAGGTATGTGGAACACAGTTGAGGGGCAAGTTGCAACTCAACAATCCTACCCTCCAAAAGGGCAAAGAACCTCTTGGGAATGTAGGCACTGCACTATGAGGTGGGCGTGGCAAGGAAGGTTTCTGCTTGTCAGGGTACTCTCCAAATAGTCTTGTTTGTCCTGTGGTATGTTTATGGTGTCTATAGTTTGGATTTGCCTCACCAGGCAAGTTAAGTTGCCTGAAGCAGTTTTCATTTAGCAACTTCAGTGGGCTTTAGAAATGGACAAATTGGTTTTGATCCTCAGAACTCAAAGGTATTATGCTGATTTACACCAGCCACTGATTTACCCTTGGAATTTGGTTGCAGCCTACCTCAGAGTTTCTGGTGAGATAGTTGTAGGTATGGACAGAAACAAATATGAAAGGCTATTTAGTGTATTTAGTGTATTAAGCTTGGTAACTCTTCCAGAATAGCATTGATCTAGTATGTCCCATTTGGAGTATCTCCAGGATCACATATTCAACATAGGAGCTGATTTTAAAAGTGCCATTCAAAACTGCAAGTGAAGTTACATTAAAAATTAGACTGCATAGGTTGCAGAAACATGCATTTAAATATTAGTGGCAAAGGCAACCTAGGCAACCCGTGCAACAGCAGTTTGTCTCCTATTTCGTGGATGCTTTATGCAGTCTTCATGCACATGGTTTTATGGTATAAAGTTTTCAGATACCTCGCTTCATGCAATATACTAACTAAATGAGTTATTAAATTCTTTTTTAATCTGTCAGTGTGTTTCCACTGTGTGGTATGTACTGCATGCCATACAAATCCACAATGAGGTACAGAATTATTTCCTGATGGTCGTTTCTATAAAGCTTCATAGGTCTTACCCTCCAGGAGAACTTGTATTAGTTGTTGCCATAGACTAGCTACCTAGCAAAAGCAACCTAGTTAGGTGCTTAGGACTGGTTAAAAAAAACCCATTCTTCTGGGTTCCTAACTTCCCACTGAAAACCCCATGCAACTATATACTTCAGTAGGATCTAAAAGCCTAGAGGACTATGAATCTTGATACTAAGCTTACATTTGAGTCAATCCATTTGTTTTTACAATATTTCTATAGCTAAGGTCATGTTGCTCTATCCCTTTTATAGGCAGGGAAGTAAGGAGAAGCCCTTACAGTCAGCAGTGCCAGCTAGAGTCATAGCATTTTTTACTCATCTCAGGACTTTTTCAGATCAGTCCTTCACAAACTTAATACACAGAGGTTCCTTATTTCCTAAGTGTCAAGCTGGTGACTGTCATGTGTTCATTATTTTCTGACAGTTACCAGTTCCCATAAATTGTCTGATCTCACGAGAATGCTGAGGCAGAGGCTGGGGTATGCTCATGCAGATTCTTCAGAGTGTGTTCTAAGGTTTGCCTCCTGAAACTCTTGCCTCTCTTCTGTTTAATCCTCTACTTGACCTTTACACCATCCCCATGTGCTTTTCCAGTCTCATATGTCTTAACTGACTTCTGCATCCTCAAAGAACCTTCTCCTCAGCTGCTTCATTAGTAATGATGATGATACTCCATTAGCATCCTCCTCTCCTGGCTTTGCCCTTCCTTCCCTGTGCATCTCTTACACTCCTTTTCCCTCTCTCCCCTTCTTTGGCTTCTTTTCTGCCCTGTTGTTCTCCACCGTTTAGGTCTTGATTTTAATGTTTTCATACTCTGGATTCATCCTTTCTTCATCCATCTTGTCTCATCAGAGAATAAACTCCTCCTTTTATTCTGCTTCTTTCCACATGAGGTTGCTTCTTTTTCCTCCGTGGTACTGCCCACAGGCACTCTCCCAGCTTATGGCCATACCCATTCTGAGCAGTGCAGAGCAGTCATTGTGGGGTTGATCCTGCTCTGATACTGTACCAACAGCTGGGTGAGACTGGAGAAATAAGTCTGAGATTAATATGTGGGAGCTGAATACCGCATTTGAGCTGTGAAGGGTTGGGGATAATCAGTGCAGATGGATTCACCTGGGAATTTACTGACAAACTCTTAACAGGTATGCAGGGAAAGCAAGAGCAAACAGAAATATTCATTACACTGCTAAGTATGTGTACATTTTCTTCACAGATGGCAAAAAGCATATCCTTTGGCACAGAATCACTACCCTGCTGAATGTTACATCCCTGCTTCAAACCATAGTGACACTAAAATATTCACAGAAAATAGTATGGTTGGATTTGTTCTTACTATTTAAGTATGAGGAAAATATTTTTTTCCTTTACTAAGTTTTGAGAAATGACTGACTCATTCTTACTGAAAGTTCCCAAAACTTGTGCCTGAAGTAGGCACCAGGCATAGAGGATTTCCTCCTCAACAGTTATGTTGGCAAAGGTAGAAGTAGCAGAATACAAAATATTCCAATTGGACATCTTGAATAACTTTAAAAATAGACTGCTGCTACCTGAACTATCAGTTACTGCATGGAAAGAAGGAAAAAAAAAAAAAGGAATCTGTATGACATTTAAAGCTAAGTAGTCTGAGAAAATTCTCTGCTGTGTGATATTTTCTGATTGGGAAGAAACACATGTTGTAACTGCTCCCCACTAGACAAGAACATAACATTTTTGGATGAGGCTTTTTCTTTCCTGTACCAGGAATTCTCTATCTGTGTTGGTTTGGAAACAGGTAGGGGATGCCACTGCCCAGTTATGTTACACAGAAGAGCATTTCTGATTTTTTTTTTTTTATTTTTATTTTTTTTTAATGAACAATCAGAAATTGCATTCTTGGTCCAAGACTGAAGAATAGTTGCATTGTTTTTGAAGAGAAAAAAATACCGTATCTGTAGTGTGAATATTTACACGAGTGCAGTATTTCATATTTACTTAAAAACCAATGTTAAGCTTACATCAGCTACTAACAACTAGATTTTATAATTAACCATCTGGAACATTTAAGGATTAATCGCTTGTATTTTTCAAAAGGCATGCATAAGAAATCAGGAAGGGTATGAATTGTAAATGTTAACATGCTGTACCTCTGTATCCCTCTTTTGACAGCAATTAGCACAAAGCTAACTGCACATATACTCTGTGGCAAGAAGCGCTGGGAGACAGCTCAGAGGCAGTGACAATGTCTTTGAACTGGTGGACAACTCCTGCTCACCTTGGAGTTTTTAAAGTGAACTGCAGAGGACTGGCATGCCTCTTGGTCTTCACCATGAGCGTTTGTGGCAGTGCCCCGGGGATGTGTCCAGCAGCCTGCATCTGTGCCAGTGACATCGTAAGCTGCACCAATAGGAACCTCTCTCGAGTGCCAGGAAATCTTTATAAATGTATGAAAAGGCTGGATCTGAGTTATAACAGAATTGGTTTTTTGGAGCCTGAATGGGTCCCAGCACTGTTTGAGAAACTGCACACCTTAATAATCAATCATAATAGCATTAGCAGCATTATTACTGGAAGCTTTTCCACAACCCCAAATCTGAAGTACCTAGACTTGTCGTCCAACAGCCTGAAGACGCTGGGCAGCCCCGTGTTTCAGGAGCTAAGGGCACTGGAGGTTCTCCTGCTGTACAACAATCAGATTACACAAATAGCGCCCTCAGCCTTTGGAGGATTGTACAAATTACAGAAACTGTACTTAAGCTATAACTTGCTCTCACATTTCCCACTGGACTTGTACACTGGAAAACATAAACTGACAGACCTTGTGTTGCTGGACATTTCCTTTAATCACATCCAGTTGATGCCTATTCAGCGCCTGAGTTCAGTGCCAGCCAAACATCTTAGTGGAATTTATCTTCATGGCAACCCATTTTATTGTGACTGTATGCTGTATTCCATGCTAATCTTCTGGTATCAAAGGCACTTCAGCTCGGTGGTGGACTTCAAAAATGAGTACACCTGTTTGCTGCAGTCAGACCCAAAAGGTTACAATAAACTGCCTTTACTGCTCGATAACTTCCTGAATTGCTCTGAAAGCACCGTCAACAGCTCTTTCCAAGCCTTTGGGTTTATTCACGATGCCCAGGTTGGTGATAGGCTGATTGTACACTGTGACAGCAGAATCAGTGATGCAGGCACGCACTTTGTTTGGGTTAGTCCTGACAATAGATTGCTGGAGCCAGACAGGGAGACCGACAACTTTAAGGTGTTCCGTAATGGCAGCCTGGAGATAACAGACGCCCAGCTAGAGGACTCGGGGCTGTATTCCTGCATCGCAATAAATAAGAAAAGACTATTAAATGAGACCATAGAGGTTAGAATAAATGTTAGCAATTTCACAGTCAACAGGTCCCATGCTCATGAAGCATTTAATACAGCTTTTACCACCCTTGCTGCCTGTGTAGCCAGTATTGTTTTAGTACTGCTGTATCTCTATCTGACCCCATGTCCGTGTCAATGTAAGGCAAAAGGGAGGAAGAGGAAGCTGAACCAAAGTGGTGCCCACTCATCCATACTGAATTCCACACTGCCGCAAGAGCTGCCAGCTGATGAGAAGAAGGCTAGCACTGGTAAACGGGTGATTTTTCTGGAACCTGTGCATGAACCAAAACACAGTCAGAACGGGAAAGTAAAACTGTTTCCTAATGACAATATTATTGCTGAGAGTATCTTAAAAACTACTCGAACAAAATCTGACTCTGATTCTGTCAACTCTATGTTCTCAGATACACCTTTCATGCCGTCAACTTAGTTTGCTGCCTGTGTTTGTATTGTGCAGTTACATTTCTGAATACCTCCTTTGCTTGTAGCAACCATCAGGAAAGAAAACCAAATAAAAAGAAAGAAAATGTTTTAAAGTAAGTATCTATTGTCAGTCCTTGAATTGCGTCTTCTCTCTGAGTGCAGGGCCATGCAGCAGGGGAAAAGTGCAGTATGGCATTACTGTAAATGTCTTCCATTCAAGCTTAGCCTTGACATTTACTCTTTGGTCCATACACAGCAATTTCTCATGCATGTTTAGAGGCACTCACAGTGCTTACAGCTGACTCTTCAGAGGCAGAGGCTGACCCCTATAAAACACTCTGAGTCATGCTGAGAACTCAGCCTCTCTGCAGTAAGCAGAGAAGCAAACTCACACAGCTACTGATAAAAATGTTCAGGCTTTCTGCAATTCTTTCCTCAGGCTCATAAAATCTTTACAGTAAAATCACTAGGAGAAAAAAAGGCATGAGTTTTCCTGGACTTATCTGAACAAAAAGATTAGATTTGCCAACATGATGCCTAGCAGCACTGCATAAACGTTTATGGCCTTCAACTGATAGTATGTTTGCCAACTGTCAGTGTTCTTAACCTCTGCTGCTCACTGTACATCTGGCATCGTGTGTCGTGAATAAGCCTGCCAAGATCACCAGGGCTCTTGCTTCATCTTAGGGGTGGGTGGCTTCTCTTCAGAGGTAGCTTCACAAGATAGGGGAAATATTGCGATTAATCCTTTTAGTGGCACAACAGTCATATAAAATTTGCTTTCAAAAGATTTTCCTCAAAACAGGAAATACGGTATTTGGGCAAACTTATAAAAAATATAGAATCATAGAATAGTTAGGGTT
>NW_009925649.1:12340-16089 GCF_000696875.1 Nestor notabilis | reverse complement strand
GCTGATGCTGGGGGGGGTTAATGCTCCTTTCTTGGAGAACGGGAACCTGGAAAATTGTTCTATGTGTCTTGTGTCTGTTGTGCTTCCCTAGCCCCTCGTCCTGGGGTGCAGAGCCTCCCCTGGCAGGTCTCGGCTGAATGACTGCAGGCTGGATTAGCCCCTTCGGGTGTCCAGAGCCCCCTTCTTCTTCCCTCTGGTGGCAGTTTACGAGAGCTGAACACGCTGAAACAGAAATCTGGGTTAGAAAAGCGAACATGTTGGCACTGGAAAAAGCCTTTCCATGGCATTGGGAGCCTTTCCAAACAGGAAGCTGCCCAAGACCGATTTTATTCGTGAAAGATTAGATGCCTAAGTAGTTACGGTTATGGGATACTGTACGAGGCTGGAAAACTTCTCTGTGATTTCAGAGCTTGGCCTGAGATGGGATAGTTAAGTGACTGATCTGGGCTTCTCAGTCAGCCGCTGGTAGCTGCTTGTGCAACGTACCAGAAGCATGCAAGTGAAGTGAGACCATGTTAACTAGCCTTTTAACCTGCCAACTTCTAAGAATCATTAAAAAATTATTCTTATATGTCACTCCTCCCCCCATACCATCTCAACATCCCCCACCCCAAAAAGCGATGGTATTTTTGCTGAGTGTTTTTGAGGTAAAATCTGGGAACACAAACATGTTTTGGAGGTAGTTTATTAAGTGGAAAATACTTACTGATCGAGTTCTTTTAAGCAGATATCTCCATGGTAGCTTAAAGATCTGCTGCACTCAGTCACATTTTTTGGGGGAGAAAAAAAAATGTCTTTCTGTTTTGATGAGTAATCTAAAGAATGCTTTTAGATAGGACGGTTATACTGTCTATGGGAACAGAGGTTCTGATGGGTGCCTCTTGAGTGAATCTTAACATCGCTTTGTTTTAATGCCCAGGCTTTCTGCTGAAGGTATTTCCTATTTGCAACAGTGACAAAAAGGATCACAACTTGGTTGTTCCGGTTCCCAGACAAGTGCTTGGCCCAAACTGACCTTTTTTATTCTGGGAGCTAAGGTGCAGGGTTGTGACCTGGGCTGCCTGAGTTTGGTATGTCATCCACTGCTCTTGCTATGAGTGTGATGGCTTCCAAGGAATCAGTGAGGGCATCTTAATTCCCTCAAGCAGTGTTCACTTGAAGCTTCTAATTGCACTCTTTTCCTCTTTGTGCTCATGCAAAAAGCTCAGGAAAAAGGAGGCAATATCTCTTCCAATTCTTTCATTCCGGGACAGTTTAAACACCAACATGCTGTTGCTGCTGGATCAGGCAGTCTCTGTTGCTCTTTCTTGCCTCTGTGTGTCTCCTCTCCCATATATCAGTGCAGTGCCCTGTAGATATTAACTCGGGTCCCAGAACACTGTAATTAGCTTTTCAATAGCACTATTAAGTCCAGGCACATTGCCATGCTACTGTAGCTCTAATAGTTCTGTTTCTAGGGCTAGCTCCCTCTGAGTTAGCGTAGTTATCTCTCTTGTGTGGAACTGTACTTACATTCCTCATTAGCCTCCTTTCTTTTTGGCAAGTCTATTAAAATTGCTGGGTGACCCTTGGTAACTGACTTATTACAGTGACCTTATGTGCTCATTCATAGATAGAGTAACATTGATTTGATAGAGGTGTTTGGTTTCTATTAAAAAAAAAAATAATTCTATTAATACTTAGCGTTAAACAAACTGCCCCTTCACAGTTATCTACAGGTAAGAGGTAATTCTTTGGAAAGCAGAGGTGTTTAAAAATACACTTTCCATTTTTTTAATTTTTTTTTTCCTTCTTCTTCTCTACTATAGTTACAAATCAGTGGTTCCTTCCTGCTGTAAGAGGAGATATTCCTCCAGGCTGTGCAGCACATGGATTTGTTTGTGATGGCACCAGAATACTAGTTTTTGGAGGAATGGTTGAATATGGAAGATACAGTAATGATTTATATGAATTGCAGGTACGAAATGCATTAAGATGTTTCGGTTCTGAGGACTACCTTAGTTATCTATTTATGAACAAGCACATTTTGTATTGCCAACTGCAGAGGAAAGTTAGATGGGCTCTGCTCCAGGAAGAATAAACTAAGTAGATTCTGAAGATGGAGAAAATCTCAATAACTTTGAAAAAGAGACTTCCATCTAGTCTGAATAAAGTATAAAATATTTAACATTTTACGAAGGTTAGCTCCTATTTGCCCCTTCAGATGTATATATGTATATATATCCTAAGAAAAGCCCAGCATTCCCTTAAAAATAATTCAGGAAATAAACAAGTGTTAATATTATCTATATTCTATTGACTGTTAACAACTATAAATGAAGATATTTCTGAATATGTTTTTCCTGTCTTTAAGGCAAGTCGATGGCTCTGGAAAAAAGTAAAACCTCAAGCTCCTTCCACTGGATCACCACCTTGTCCTCGACTTGGTCACAGCTTTTCTTTATATGGTAACAAGTGCTATTTATTTGGTGGCCTGGCAAATGAAAGTGAGGATTCAAATAATAATGTTCCCAGGTATGCTGATTTGGTTTGAACTACATGTTTTTAAATTACTAGATGTGACAACTTCAAAGAGGAACATTGTAGAGAGGCTGTACTGCATATCAAGTACTCACATTTGGATTATTTGTGCAGTGGAAGGGTTACATGCTAAGAAGCTTACATATTTCTGCTAATCCCACAGCACTGACTGACAGCCCTGCCACTTTTGAAGAGAAACCTGAGTAGACTTTGGTCTTTTTCTTAGTATCTTGGGTGATGTTTTTAAGAATGGCTTGTTTATTAGAATTACTTAAATCAGCAAAGTCTTATGATTCACCAGGGAATTCACAAGAGAAGTTTCCTTTATAATGCTGTGGAAAACAGTCATGAATTCATGCGGAATTTTTTAAAAGTAACAGCTGAAGTTGCCTTTATTATTGGCAAGCACTGCTATAGTAACAGTGCACCATCAGCAAGTTTGCCAGTGGCACTAAGCTGTGTGGTGTGGTCAACACACTGGAGGGAAGGGATGCCATCCAGAGGGACCTTGACAAGCTTGGGAGGTGGGCCGATGTAAACCCCATGAAGTTCAAGAAGGCCAAATGCAAAGTTCTGTATGTGGGTTGTGGCAGTCCCAAACACAAATACAGGTTGGGCGAAGACTGGATTCAGAGCAGCCCTGAGAAGGACTTGGGGATGTTGGTGAGATGAGTAGCTCAGCATGATCCAGCTTCAGTGTGCACTCACAGCCCAGAAAGCCAACTGTATCCTGGGCTGCACCAAAAGGAATGTGACCAGCACGTCGAAGGAGGTGATCCTGCCCCTCTGCTCTACTGTGGTGAAACCCCCGTGGAGTACAGTGTTCAGATCTGGGGCCCCCAATATAAGAAGGACATGGACATCTTGGAGTGAGTCCAGAGAAGGGCCACAAAGATGCTCAGAGGGCTGGAGCACCTCTCCTATGAAGACAGGCTGAGAGAGCTGGGCTTGTTCAGCCTGGAGAAGAGAAGGCTCTGGGGAGTCCTTAGAGCAGCTTCCAGTACCTAAAAGGGCCTACAAGAAATCTGGAGAGGGACTTTTTACATGGGCATGTAGAGACAGGACAAGGGAGAATGACTTTAAACTGAAAGAGGGGAGACTTAGATTAGATAGTAGGTAGAAATTCTTCCCTGTGAGGGTGGTGAGGCACTGTCACAGGTTGCCCAGAGAAGCTGTGGCTGCTCCATCCCTGGAAGTGTTTAAGGCAAGGCTGGATGTGGCTTTTGGGG
>NW_009925649.1:0-12328 GCF_000696875.1 Nestor notabilis | reverse complement strand
GGGTGCCCCGGCCTGTGGCAGCGGGTTGGAACTGGATGACCTTTAAGGTCCCTTCCAACCTGCTTTATGATTCTGTGATAATGCTGAAGTTTTACGTCCACATTCACCCACAGTTCAGAGAGCTTACATCTGCTGAGCTATAAACTAGCAATTTTAAGCTTGATAAACAAGAGGTATACGGTGAATGCCAAGATTCAGTGACCATTATCTAAATGTAACTTACTGAACTTTAGATTCAGCAACAAATGGCTGTCTGTTGGCCAGCCTGAAGACCTCAGAAAAGAAACAGCCTCTTTTCACCTTTGTTTCCTTAGAGTTGCAGAAATCAATCTCTAATGTCCCACATCATCATGTATTTCTCACACCTTGCAGTTTATTCCCGGTTTGTCCATATGTAGCAATTTCTGCTACAAATGGTTTTTACCAGTGTTTAATGTTTCTTTCATGCCAAGACTATGTCTGTAATACTTATAAGGGGTCAGGGTTTAAAGCTCACTTGTAATCTTGCTTGTAAGTGAATTTTTTATACTTTGACAATAATACCCTAGATATTTAAATGATTTCTATGAACTGGAGCTGCAACACGGTTCCGGCGTTGTCGGCTGGAGTATTCCTGTGACCAAAGGGATCTTGCCATCTCCACGAGAATCTCACACAGCCATCATATACTGCAGAAAAGATTTGGGAAGTCCAAAGATGTATATTTTTGGAGGGATGTGTGGCTGTCGGCTTAATGATCTCTGGGAACTTGACATAGGTGAGTTGATTTGCCAGTAGAAGTCAGTGCAGGGGCCTTACAGGCCAAGAGGAAAAATTACAGTATATAATGATGGGACTTACACCATAGTGTTAGCCTTTGGGAATTTTTGGAATTAAATAGATAAGACATTGTTTGCATATGGTTTTGCTCACACTGTGAGATTATTTCCTTAGAGTGCTTTAAAGACTGTCAGTATGATAACCAAGCTGAATAACCATAATGAAACCTTAACATGTCTTTTTGACAAACTGACAAACAATTAGTTTGTCAGTATTTCTTGTGATTCTTAAAAGAAGCCTTAAGTGCTTGTTACTGCGCTGCCTTTCTTAAAATGGCCATCTGAAAAGGGTGGAATTCTGTTGTTCAGTGTTAAAGGTATGTCCAATCCTAAAATCCAGGTAGTGAAATATACAGTAATGCATTTTTTGAATGGTTTTATTCTTTTTCTTTCAGAAACGATGACCTGGTCAAGACCAGAAACTAAAGGGACAGTACCACTTCCTCGCAGTCTCCATACGGCCAATGTAATAGGAAACAAGTATGTCTGTTGTTAAAAGCTCAGCTCTAGAAAGGTACACCTAGTAGGAGAATGATGATGTTTATCCACTACTGCTCAGTATAAACCATCAGCCCTATAGAGTACTCTTCTGCTTCTATTATGCTATCTCAGAGGAAATGTAAAAGTACCATTGTTAACTTAAGGGTATCAAACTGCTCTGGTTGGCAGGACAATCTGCCTAACCCACAAGCAGCTTTCCAGGCTTCTCCGTGCACCTTTGTGCATTCTGTGGCAGTCTCAGCTGGACCTGAGCTGGCTCTATCAGGAGACAACTTGAGTGCCTCTGTGTCTGTGATACAGTGAACTACCTATGCAAAGAAAATGCCCAAAGGGCAGAACTAGTTCTAGGCAAAACCATTCCACATTTTTGTGGGCCAGTTTTTTCTGTAATCTATTCCTCATTACTTTACTTCTTGCCATTATGGTTGGTTTTGGTGGATAGCATTGATAAAATGGACTTTTAAACATGGATTTCAGTCCATTTTATATTAGCTTACAAGCTGGTATGAAGAGTCAGAGGCAAGAGGGGAAGGAAGTGTGAAAACTTTCCATCTTACGATTCAACAGCTTATCTTTTTATTATTTACTAAGGTGTTAGTAGTTTGTAGCCTGCATTATGTTTTTAAGTTTTGACATCTGACTTAGATACTGGTCTTCTAATTTCAGAATGGTATATTGAGGGGTCTGCAGTAAAGAGTTGTAGAAATTCTGTGTACACGTGATTTTTTTGAGAGTACTGGCAATTTGGTGGTTTGTAAAAAGATACAGTGTTAACTTCTGTTTCTGGGAAATTGTTGGAGTAGTTTTGGGTTTCTTTATTTTTTGTTTGGTTGGGTTTTTTAATCAGTTAACTTTCTCAAAAGTTTCAGAAGGTAGATGTCTGCAACAATAATTTCTAAAGAGAGTAGACACAAAGTAAACCAGAACTGTAAAACACTGGAGATGTAATGTTTTGTCCTAGTTTGAGAGAGCACATGCAGCATATCTAGATGTTAATTGGCTTTTCTTGTCTTTTTTTCTCCCTCTTCCTTCTTTTCCTGTATTTCAGAATGTATATTTTTGGTGGATGGGTTCCACAGTCAGCAGGAGGTGAAATTTCTGCTCACGATGGTGAATGGAAATGTACCGGTTCATTTTCTTATCTTAATTTGGGTTAGTGTTTCTGCCTTTCTGGGAGCGGGCATTTGGAGTTAATACTTTCTTAACAGAATGGAGTAAATATTTTGAATACCCTGAGAAAACGTTTAGGGTACACAGTTCTAATCTTGGCTCACTAAAGAAGATGCCTTTTTTGTTTGATTGTTTTTTACATTTTTCTTAAGAAGTGGTTATTCTAATTAGTAGTATTTTTCTTTGAACATTCAGCAGGTTTGCTTCTGCAGATCTCTGTTAATATGACTTTAATACTCAGTAATATAAATACTCCTCCTTCATTTATAGAAGAACCCAAGAGACAGATCCTGAAATGAGTTTTTTCTAAATGGGGTAGTACTATCCCTGAAAGCTCAACTTCTGATCTTATATTTGCCTGAGACAGACAACCAGAGGTCAGAAATTCATTCTGTGTTAATTGATTGTATCTTGCAAACTAATTGAAAGTGATCTCTTTGTAATATTGCAATTGTCTGTAAAAAGAGAGGTGATTTATTTTCCTTTTTTCTGAGCAGTTAAGTGTATTAACATCTGTTTTGCTTGTTTCGGAAGACATCTAGAAACTAAATCTTTTGAGTTTCATTCACTAGATACCACAGAATGGATAGGTCTGATCTCAGATTGCCAGGAGGACAAAAGTAACTTGTTACCAGGGCCAAGAGCAGGACACTGTGCTGTAGCGGTTGGCACTCGTCTGTATATCTGGAGTGGTAGAGATGGTTACAGAAAAGCTTGGAACAATCAAGTTTGCTGCAAAGATCTTTGGTACCTTGATACCGGTGAGTCAGAAATAAGTAAGAGATTTATACTGTGTTCCAAATTCTATTATTATATGGGAAGCTGGCATCATTGACGAACAGAACATCTAAAGTTGTAGCAAACTCGGAGATTACTTAAATCTTACAGCTTATTTAAATAAACCACACTTCAGTGTTGTTTGAAGGCTCCAGCTATAACTTTAACTGAAAAAAAGTAGGAAAGCTTGTTTAAAGCCTCTGGAAGAATTTTGTGGCTAGATTCTTCATTGCATGTCATAGTAGATACAAGGTGCTAAAGGGTGTTTTACCTAACCTCAAGGTTCCTGGCCTCCCTTCTTAGTGATCTTTGCTGTGGCTACTCACTCTTTCTTACCAAACTCCTCCTTCTCTTGGGATCATTGCTGCTGCTGCTTCCTCATCTCTTGGACTGCAAAAAGATAGTGTCAAATCTGAGAAAGGACCAAACTGTTCCTGGGGCTGAGGGGAGTTCGGGAGCACCAATCACTCATTAGCTGACTTGATAGCAGGACACAGAAATAGTATTGGGAGAGAGGGAACTAGAATAGTACTTTTGGGAGGGAATTGTTGCCCGCTCAAGCAGAAGCAGGAGAATAGTTACTGGAGATTATGAAACATTTGGGAGATTGGTTTGGTTTTGTGTTTGGTTTATTTTTGGGTTTTGTTTTGTTTTGATCTTCAGGAAGGTCAGAAAATGAGAAAGAATAGCAGGGGAGGTATGTGCTTGAGAATGCAGCCTAGTCAGGCATGAAGGCAAGTGAGAGGAGCAGGTCATTGGTGTTGAATTATGCCTAGGCTTCAGCCTTTGCAGGAGGAATTTTAAGGGAAAGTTCACTTTAGCTACCAAGAGGAAGAAAAAAGGAAGCACAGTCTTCTGTGAATCCCCTCCAGGAATACATAAAGCTTTAGGAGGCAAAGAGCTGTGTGCAGCTTTTTAGGAAAGGATGAGGATCTCTCTGTAATCCCTATAGTGTTGTATAAGCAAATCAAAGACTTACTGGCAGCAGAAGATCCACTAAAAAACAAAGCATCAAAACTTAAGTGTTTTTGAAGACCCTTAAAGTTCTCTGACTTGACTTGCCACCTTTGACAACTGTTTCTTGTAGAATATGGTATATATTGTACATAAGCAAAAAAGGAGCTATTGATTTGGCTTGTATTATATAAATATTTCTTAAACTGATAAAGGAGGGCAATTTTAAACATGCCATCTGTGTTTTATTGGTTTCTTGTAGAGAAACCTCCAGCACCATCACAGGTACAGCTGATTAGAGCTACAACCAACTCTTTTCAAGTGAAATGGGATGAAGTACCTACAGTTGAAGGGTATCTTCTTCAGTTACATGCTGACTCGCCACTGCCACCAGCGGCTGGAATACCTGGTACTGGGATTCCTGAGACATCAGTGCTGAGCCCACAAGGTAGTAGTGAGATCATGATATGCTAATGTTTGTGCAGAGATAGAGGATTGCAGAAATAATAAATTTTTTAATGTATGTGTAACTTTGAGAGAGAGTCCCTGTTTCTTTGGTTAGTTCCCAAATGTGTGCGTTATGATTACGGAAATCTCAGCTTTAACTTCTCTCTGTCAGTTTTGGACATCTGTCTGAATATGAAGATATTTGTACAGTGCTGGGCACAATTTGAGAAAGGAGACAGTGAGGAAGGGATTTTATCTGACTGACTGGCCGTGCAGCTTGATTTCAGTCTTACAACCAAGTCTTCCTTCAGGCAGCTTTGGGTCTCCCTCTTGCTTACTGGAATAGATTCCAATGAACATAATGTTAAGCTTTATGTAACTGATTGGAATTTGGTTTTGTTTACCTGAAAGGTGGCTCTTCTCTACATCAAAGTCCACAGTCGTTGCCTAGTGTCCCTTATCCAGAAATGAAGGTGGATCATCCCAGCCAAACAAATAATGTCAGTCCTAATAATGTAAGTGTAAACTAAAAAAACACCTTGAAGTAGCAAAGCAGTGTGGGAAGCAAGAGAGCTGTCAAAACGTTTCTTGGTTTTATAAGTCCCTACATACTTTTAGTCTTTTGAGAAAAAAACCCAACAAAAAAAAGACACCTGCTGAAATAGTAATGTCTGTTTCCTTATGTCTTTTTTAGTTTTATGATTGGCAAACAGTTTTGGTAATGCAGAAAGGAAAATCCAACTGTATTGACTTCCAGAATGCTAACTGGAAGCCTGATATCAGTAGAAATACCATTCATTCTCAAAATGTTGGGGAAGTTAATGTGGGAGGCAGAAAGGAAAGTCGTATTCCTTCTTTGTTAGTGTTTTTATGCTAGCCTGCTTAGTTGTAGGTTCCTACTGCAGAATAAAATCAGTTATTACCTATTCTGTTTGTACATGTTCCACTGTTTTGTCAATTTAAAAGAATGAGGGAGGACGAACTCTGGCTAAAGGATTACATTTTTAGAAATGTATACCTTTTCTTAATTGGGTAAAGCCTCAGGTCTGAATGGGATTCATAATGTGTTCTTGTAGAAAACACGTGTAGAAGTACAGTAAATTTTACTAACAGTAAAAATATCTTAGGCACATGCCAGGAAAGCAAAGGTTGAAAACCTCTGTAACTGTGATTTATTTTTTTTGTCCCACTCCCTCAAGTTCCCTCAATAGACTAAATGCATGCACCAGTGAGCTTCCATGTAATAAGAAGGTGAGCTTACTCTTGAGTAAAATGTAGTATGTGTTAGGGACACTTCCAAGCCAACCTACAGTTGGAGTCTTTGTTTTATAATGGCTAAGATGAGGTGAATTGTGAGGTTGGTTTCTTGGTTAAAACGCTAGGGGGATTTGTTGGAGGATTTTTTGTTTGTTGTTTTTGAGCAAGTGTTTTCATGCCATGTTTGCAACTGACATTTCTTAACTTTGCAGTTAAACATTAACAAATGTGTTGTTTTGGTTAGGTCCAAGTTTCCCTTTCATCCAACTCACTATTAAAAGTAGAAGGAAAAGAAAAGGTTGCAGCACCTGAAAACAAGATTACACACGAGACTATGAAAAACCATGCTGATGCTACAGGATTCAAAGAATCAAATGCCCCTTCTCTTTTGCCTGTTTGTACTTCAAGTAAGATGATTATAGAATAAAAATTAATCAAAAAGTGAGAGTTAAAATTCATCTCATAAACATAAAGTAAGGTTATATCTGTCTTGGCATTTAATTGTTTGAGGCCTTTGTAGTTTAAAAATACCCCAACTTGTGCTAGTTATTGCTGAATGTGGTGTTAGATGATACAAAGAAAAATGAAATCTTAAATTGTTCAAAGTGTTGCAAGGGACATGAAATTTTCACTATATTCATTATTATGATGGCAAATGCATATCTTTAAACATAAATAGCTGTTTTTAACATCAAAGAACAGACTGACAGGACCAGATTCATTTTACAGCATTAAGGTAAAAGTAACTGCAGGCTCTCTTTGACACTACTTCTGTCTGTTAATTGTGAAAAGCTATTAGCTGATGTAAAATTTTAGACAACATGGGGAGGAGCGTGTTTCTCTTTGACTGTAGAGGACATAGAAGATCAGCAGGCACTGATACAGGCATTGCACTGACATGCCTTAAGTTGAGTGTGGTGAATCCAGAGTCACCTGATCTTTATATTTGACTTTCATCTAATTTATAGGTTGTTTCTTCACTGTGTAATTTAAGTGTTGTGTGCGAATTTTGGATCTTAGTGCTGAGTTAGACTTCCACAGTGGTTAATCTTCAGTTGATGGTTACAAATCTGTGATACTGGTTTGTGTGGGTACTTTGTATTAGGATTTTTTTTTTCAAATTAATTAGCTTGTAACCAAATAGGTACAGAATAGCAGCTTAAAACAAGTGAAATCACTGTTTTAGTGTAACTGTTTATGGGTGTCTGTTTATGAGCATGCAGACAGACTCTTGTTAAGTTATATTCCTAAAGAAAGCGATTAGCAGTTAACATAACCAGATCTATTCTGACTTGAATCTGAGCTGAACTCTGGTTTTAAATGAAACTGAAGTTATTAGGTCAAGATGAGATTTGTTAAGTGTTATCACTATTGAATTCTGGTTAATATTTTCTTTTTTTTAAGGTCCTCAGACTTCAGCAAATGTAGGTGAATTACATGACTTGGACAAACAAACTGTAAATCCTGATGCTTCTGTATCCAGTACTGTCTCCAGCACACAAACTATGGTAACCCAGCAGGCTGTTAAAACTGAATCATCAAGTACAAATGGGGCAGTTGTTAAAGATGAAACTTCACTAACAACATTCAATTCAAAATCTGAAGGTTTGAAATGTGTTTCACATACTGTATTTTGAGCCATATGTATCTAAGGCCATCAGAGTTCCTCTAGTGTGGTGGGATTTCCATCTTGACTAGTACCTGGGATTGAGATAGGGCTTTGGGCATTGAGGACCTTGGGCAGCCTGGATGGTCTCTGCTATGATTTAAACATCTTTTAAAATCGGGATATTCCTTTTATATCTTTGTAAACCACTTTGTTTCCTGTAAGTGAAAAGTCCTTTAAATCTGCGTTTATGCAGAAGCCCATTTTCTAAACAGCAGTGGCAGCCAGTTTTGGTGCCCATAGCACATTTGCTTTCATTCAGTGATTGTCTGTTTATTCAGTCAACAAAAGACTACAAATAGTAACCTCTGATTCTGATGTTAAACAATTGACCTCTAATGAATACGGCCAGTTCATGTGCCTCACTCACCGTCAGTCAGATGTGGTGACCTCTTCAGTCTGCTTGAAATAGCCAAAATAAGCAGTGGTGTAGAAACTAAACGTATTAGTAGTTTTTCAAGTTCTGTTTCTCTTGACTATCAACAGGCTGTGCTTGCTGTTGTTCTGAGTGTTAAGAATTGTGTTCTCTTATTGGCGCTGTGCGAGTAGTGTAATTTTTACCAAACAGTATTCTATTTTAAAAGCAAACCCCAGAAACACAAGTACAGAATACTCATTTTCCCTTGTGTTGCTTATGTGCTTTGGTTTCTTTTTTTTTTTTTTTTTTTAAGATTCCATTTTACATTTAATAAATGTTCTTTTCCCATTTGTTAGGATTGTATAAGGATGACCTTCTCATGTTCAGCATTCAGACTGTGTCGGTGTCAGAATGCATTCAAATTAAGATTTCTTGCTTAGACTATTCATACAATGTCATCAGTATGTGCTTCAATCTAGTATTTAGATCATTTGTTCACAAATGCTTCATACTGATTTCATAATTGTGTCACTTTTTAGGGTTTTTTGGGTCCTGCCTTCTGTTTGTGTTATCTGTAGCAGCCTGCAACGCCAGGCTCTTACAATTGTTCTGTGAATATGGTGCAAGCCAGAATTAGCTATCTGTGCTATAAATAGAACTGCATGCAAAAGTAGTCTGAGACCTATTTTTGCAACAAATACTTGTAAATGCTTGTTGAGGGCAACTTGTGTACTCTGTGGACTTTGTATTAATTTTTTTTCTATCACTTAAGCTTTTTAAATGTAACTTTTTGTTCCTAGCTGCTGAAACTGCGTATGTCATGCCTTCCACAAGGGTCAATTCAGGACAGACAAATGATTCGCACTCCTCTGTAAGTCTGCAAAAGTATAATTAAATAGCTGTATTTATTGTTCTGTTGATTAGTTGCAAGGGCTCTTCTGTTTTCCTTTTATTATCTCTCTGAAAGAAAAGCAATGTATATTTAGTGCTTGAAGTGAATAATAGAGGAGTAAACATTTCTGTTGTAAAACTAATTGCATTGTGTGGGTTTGATTTGAGTCTAAGCAGCAGTTGTGTAGTTGGGAGGAGATCCAAGTATGTGTTCAGCTGTTGAATCATTTTTATCGACTGGCACAGTGGAATGGTTCTCTGCTGCATGATGTGCCAATGTAAAATGTTGTTTCTGTATGGACAACTGGATTTAAAGTGAAGTATGTGTTAGATCAGACTAGTGTTAGCTGCTGATCTGTAGGTTTGAAACGTTACTAAACTGACATCTTGATGTTTTTCCCTAGAGGAGATGGGGACTGGCTATGCAAGCTGTAAATACTGCCTGAAAAAGTAAATGCTTCCTATTTCACCTGTTTACAACTTAATGCACAAAATCAAGGTGCCATTGTTGCCACCAAAAGGGAGGAGCTAAGGATGGGAAGAAGCAGCTGCTGCTAAAGGGTTGGGGTGCTCTTGCCAAGAGCAGCTGCCACTCCTGCCCCTCTTCCGTGCCAGCAGGACCATGGCCCGGCTGTGTGGGGCACACTGACCACCCCAGCGCCCTCCCTGGTGCCTGGAGACAAGCAGGAAAGACAGTTTGTCTTTCTGGGTCAGTCAGGAACAGTTCCCATGCCTTCCACCACCATCACCCCATGCCACAGCAGAGGCCCTGTTCTCAGCTGCAAGTGAGTTCAGCAGCACCTTGAAAGAGAGTGTGTTTGGGGCTGAGGTACAGCTGAATCCCAGGTAGAGCTACTGATGCTGGACCACGTTGTGGAACTTCTTGACATCTGAGTGAAATAAACTTGCAACTACCTGCTGCTGCAGACACCTAGTTCTACAGCTTTGAGCTTCTTCCCCTCCCTGTTTAAACTAGAATGTCAGAGGTGACATCCCAACTGTTGGTTGTTTGTGGGGTCTTTTTAAACGATGGATTGCGTCTAAGTCAGTGTATTACAACCAGTTGGTTTTGAACAGTATTTTAATAACATATGCATATTCAATTCAAGCATAAGAAAGTAACACTGGTATAAAAGGGGGTTGTCTCTTACATGTACTAGTCTTGACTTCTTGTTTTTACATTACCTTGAAGTATGGGTAGTCTGCATAATGTGTTCTAAAAATACTAGAAAACTCCCCAGAGAGCGATGGCACCGGTGAAAGCAAGAGACCGGCAGTGGTACGACGTTGGGATTTTTAAGAACAGCAGTGCTGTGGTGAGCCAGTTCTACTTGCTGCCAGAGGAAACACTGAACATCTCTAACAAGGTAGCTGCTAATGCTTCTCTGACATAACTTGCACAGATGTATTTTGGAACCTGTTGCTCATATGGGTGACAACAAAATGTAGGATTTCTGGTACCGCAGCAGGATCAGGTGCTTGTAGGAGTTTTGTATTTTGTGACCAGTAGTTCCTCATGTATTTTGCTCACCTTTTTTTACTATTTCCTAAAACAGATGAATTTTCTTCTCTTGTTTTTGTATAATAATATAGAACATCTTATTTTGCTGTTACTAATTCTTTCCGTATTTCTGTTTCTAGGCTTAGTAAGGAATTCTAAACTTAGTGAACTTTCAAACCAGTAAAAATTCTTAAAACTAAAAAAAATCCACAACCCAATAACTCTTAAATATGTTATTTCAGAACAGCATGGAAATGTTTCAAAGTTTTTTCTTTGTTTCCAGATTCTTTGCTTACCAATTGTTGTTGATACTAATAAGACATAGATTAGGCTGCTTAAAGAGACTAGATATGGAACTGTAGTGGGTTTTGTGTTAGATTTCTCTAACTTACTGTTGTTGCACATGTAAGTTTATCTATTAGAATGCTATACATGTAAAACGCAGAAATGTTGCAGCTTTGATGGTGTTTAAATTAATGATGTGGTGAACTATAAACAAAAACTAATGGGTTTATGTTTTCTTGAGACAGAAACAAAAGAACAGAACACTTTATTTAAAAGCACTTCGAAAAATATTGCACATCTTGGTTTAGAAGGGTAGTACGTTTTACAGTGTTTTCATTGATTGTGACTTCTTGTACATTATTCAGAAGGAAAATACTTCTGTTTGATGTTTCAGTGATGCATCAATGCATATTTTATACATGGAACTACAGTAGCACATAATGTTTCAGAAACCTATTCGACAGTAACTTACAGTGCTTTTCTTCAAAAACATTTTGATTACCTATGAATCTAGTTGCAGCTGACTCCTAACTATAGGAATAACTGGTTTTGAAAGAAAAAATATTTTTTAGGGCAGACAAGTCTGTCATAAAGCTGTACAGTTGGAAATGCTACTTTGCTTTTGCTTTCCCAAGTGAAAATAATCAAGAGCTGCAGTTCAATTTAAACGATTGAAAAATGGGGGAATTGGTTGGAGATGGAGTCTCATATTGCATCTTAGGTCAGCTGTTTTGGGCTGAGTTAGTGCTTCAGTCAGAACCGTTTTGTAAATTCTGATTTAAGTACCAAAGTATTAGCTAGATTTTCAGCTTCAATTGAATGCATTAATCTCAATTTATCACTACCCACTTTATATTATTGTAGACTAATTGTGTTTAGAATATTTTAGAAATTAACACAAATGTTGCTTTGTTTTCAGATGGAAAGTGCAGATGTACCAGACTACAGATTACTTAAGAAACAGGATCTTTTTCCAGGCACAGTGTACAGGTTCAGAGTTGCTGCAATTAATGGCTGTGGTGTTGGGCCTTTCAGTAAAATCAGTGAATTCAAGACTTGCATTCCAGGTTTTCCTGGAGCTCCTTCAACAGTCAAAATCAGCAAGGTGAGAAATATAAGTATTTCTAGTTCTGATGTGTTATACATCCTGATCACAAGCTACATCTCAAAACTCTTGGTTTTAGTTGGTTTGTTGTTGGGTTGGGGTTGTTTTTTGTTTTTTGTTGTTTTTTTTTTTTTTAAGTTAAAGTTGTCATGTAGTGTCAGATGCTTATTTGGTTAATTCTGCTCAATGTAATACTCTAAGAAATTTGCTATAAAGAATTATTTTAAGAGTTAGTGATCATGTTATCAGATACACATCTTCCTTCAATCATGTAATAGTTTCCCTATGAGGATGGACTGAGCTTCGGGTGGCATGGACTAGCGTGAGGCATCCCTGCCCATGGCAGAGGGGGTTGGAATTAGATGATATTAAGGTTCTTTCCAACCCTAACTATTCTATGATTCTATGAATTTTTTCTCTTCCTGCATCCTTAAATCTATAGGGGTTTAAACAAGACATCAAAAGACACATCCTTATCTCCAATGAGTAACAATGTTAGGTTAGAATTTTCAGATAATCTTTAGAGGGGCTTTTTGTATTTCTCTCTCTCTGTATTTTATATATATAAGATATATGTAAATATATGTATTATTAATAT
>NW_009925648.1:2427-19665 GCF_000696875.1 Nestor notabilis | reverse complement strand
CCACTGAGCACCGTTTCTTCCGCCGTAGCGTGATCTGCGACTCCAACGCTACGGCCTTGGAGCTACCCAGTTTGCAACCCGCAGCGCCCTCGGCCCCTATCTCGGGAGGCAGCGCCGCTCCGTTGGTCTCTCCTCCCGAGTGTGCCAGTCGGACCTCTTACATCTCTGTCAGCGCCACTCAGGCCCCCTCGCTGCTGCAGCAGCCACCGCCGCCTGCCCCGCTTCCCCTCGAAGGACAGTCTGCTCAGGAGGCCCCTGCCGCGAAAGATGCCGCCCCGCTGCTGCCCAAGGAAGAGGAGGAGGATGAGGCAGCGGCGCTACCCCCCACCAGTGCCGCTGGCAGGCAGCTGCCAGCCGGGAATTTGAGGAGCGGAGAACACAGCAGGAAGACATCGAAGAGCTTGAGACCAAGGCAGTGGGCATCTCCCCGGATGGCCGCTTCCTGAAGTTTGACATCGAGATTGGAAGAGGCTCCTTCAAAACTGTGTATAAAGGACTAGATACGGATACCACTGTGGAAGTCGCCTGGTGCGAGCTGCAGGTAAAATAAATCAATAACAAATGTGAATTAGGAAGGCATAGTCACTCTCCCAGGTGCTGGGCTGTGTGGTTGAAGGAGGTGAAAGCCATCAGCTCAAGGTCTGCTTTTTCCAGACAGGGAACTGCAGTCCTTAACTGAAGCACTCCTTCTGAAGAAATGTGCAGCCTTTCCTTGGAGTCAGTTTGCTTTTTAATTCTTTTAAATACTCTGCTCTCTGAAGAATTTTCTAGCTTTATCATCAGAAAATGTACTGCAGCTCTGTTTCTTACAACATCTTGCATTTTACGCCTCCAAAAGGTAGCTTGGAGGATTGTAAAAATACTTGTACACAGCTTCAGGGCAGCTGAGGGGAAAATGTGTGAGTGTCAACTTGAGCTAACTTTGATTTTTGAAAATGAGCTTGGGTAGGTGTTTTTAATTAGAAAAAAATGCTAAAATGTTAATTTCACACACATTTCGTATGTCTGTGTCAGTGGATTCTTGTAGGAGGTAACTCTAGATGATACACAAAGTCATATAGTGCATCACATCATTTAGTTTTACAAAGCTGTTTCTTTCATTCTAAGTTTTAGGGTTCACACGTGTTATAGACACAAGGAAAGGAAGAAAGTAATGATCTCCTTTCTGAAGCTTTAAAAAAGAAAACCCCTGAAGTTTAATCTTTCTAAATGACTCGTGGATTAAATTGAACTAAGGCACTGCTCTTCTACCAAGTTTCTAGCCCAAGCAGAGCCAGAGTTTTGTAGGAGCCCAGCCTAACAATGGCAGGAACACCCTAAGTTCCATGCGAGTCAGAGCTTGTGTAACTGAGATGCAGGTTGCTGTGCAACAACCTTAAAAGAAGTGGGAAGAGCTTGGAGTACCAGGAACAAATTCCTGGTGTTGTACTAGTTTGTTTTTAAAGCCTCAGCATTAAGTTAAAAGGATAGTACTTGGTTTTTAGAGTTGGGTTTTGGTGCAATTCATAGAGGGGTTCATGTAGTATGGTTTTATTATTGTGTGTGTTCCAATCCAATTTAGGACAGACAAAAGAGCATTGGGTTAAAATCCCATAAGCTTTTGTGGGGTTTTTTAAGCAGTTAGCTGCTCACAAGTGACTGATTGTGGTAAGTGCACCAGAACTTTCTTCCCCTCAAAAGCAGTTTTACATCTATTCCAGTCAAACTGGGAGAATTCATGAAGAGATTTCTTGATCTGTATTCATATTTGCTTTTGGATGATTGCTCAAGCATTCTACCACTATCTTGGTTCATGATGTTATTGCCATTATTCTATGCTTACTGACTCTGGAAGTAACCTTTCGGTTTTCTTTGTGACCTTTAAGCATGTCCTGCTCCTCCATGCTTGCGTTGTACTTGCTGTGGTGGTCTTTTGAGAATTAATTTTAAACATAAAAAATGAAATGATCCAGTGTTGGACTCTGCTTAAGCATCTGACATGCAGTTTGAACTGAGAGGAGATTAATAATACACCAAAATGAATGACTTTTACCTGAAAATTAAATCTTTGCAGTTTTGGAGTTCCTTAACTTTAACCGCTGAAACCTGTTTTAATTTTCACACTTACAGATCAGAAACTAATGTCAGCTTGGCATCAGGTGCTTTTTGCTAACATCGCCTCTGTTGAAGAGTCTTAATCATCATCAGTGCCATGTGGACAAACTGTTTAAAGAAGCACCTTCTTTGAAGCAATTTAATAAAGAAGCTTATTTATAAAGGGCATGTTGCTGAGCTTTCAGTTCATTGAAGAATTTCAAAAGTAGTATTCAGAATGACAGACTACAAAAAGCATGAATGAAAATATTTGTAAGGGGGAAATATGTGACATTTTGCTTGGAGGTTAACTATTTAACTATATTACAGGAGTGCTTTGTGGGTTAAATTATTCTGAAGGCTGTAGTTATCCCTCTCATGCAAAATGACAAGTTTGAAACAACAATATTAATTTTATAGCTGTTAAAAGTATCTGCTAAAGGACCTACACTGCAGCTAGTACAGTCTTTTAAGAATAAGTCCTGTTTTATTGTTTGTGTCTAGAAATGAAAGGGGGAACTTGGTATTTATTGGTATGATAGGTACATCCTCTTCTTTCTCTAGGTAAATAGAATTCTTGACAAGTTAGTGATATTCGTAATGTGATTTTATATCAAAATACAATATGAATTCACAAAGATGGACTGAAACTTAGATGTCATTTGTTTTCCACAATGCCATGGTTTGAGGACTGGTGAACCTTCAAAGCGTATTTATTTTATTAGGGAAATGTGAATTATTTTCTTCCATGCTATATTGTACTAACCATGACTAACTGATGGTTACTTTTATTTGTCTTGAAATAATGTAGTTTGGTTTTTTGTTGTGTGTGTGTGTGTTTTTTTTTTTTTTGTTGGTTTTTTTTGTGTGTTTTTTTGTGTTTTGTTTTGGTGGGTTTTTTGTTTTTTTTTTTTTTTTTTAAGCAATCCTGGAGCTTTTCTTCTCTGTATTTGTGCAAGTAAGCATGTGCATCCTAGGTGTCTCACTTCTATAGAGTCTTCTAAACAGTGCTTACTGTAGTGCTGCCAGAATGAGGTTGCTTAGCATGATTGTGCAGACTAAATCCTTCCTGTCCTGGCTTATCCAAAGTTGATGAAAGTCTGTCACAGTTCTTGACTGCAAGAATAACAGAATGGGGTGAGAACAGTTTGTATTTTTGCAGAGTCTTGGGGTGTATGGTCTTTTAAAGCTTTTCTAGTATACCTAGAATGCTTCAGTTTCTTTAAAATCTCTCGTGTGTGGAAGGAGGTGAGATGCCAGCTGCTTTCAGCTCACTTAAACTACAGTGTTTCAGTGTTGGAGCAGATTCCATAGCAGGAATTTTGTGGATCAAGGACAACACAGAAAGCTCTTTGATCTCTGGCAGAATGACTTTTCAATGCTTAATAATGCAACTATACCTAATTTTTTATGTGCTCTGTAGTGCCAAAGTTTAAAATCTGAGAGTATCGATACACTTCCTTTCAAAGGGAGTTTGGGTGCTATTTATCAAACACAGCTTGGGTTCCCAAGGTTCTCATGATACTCTGAAGAGAGAACATTGCTCCATATCCTTAAGAAGGCTTTCAGACTGCCTAATAATGCCCCGTATGCTTGATTTACTGAACTGTGGAGGAAATAGGAGAAAGAGCTGAAATTCTGTAGGAGACTTAATGGTGTTCTTGGTATCTCCAGCCAGGGAGGTCCTGGTCAAGACTGTAGTTTTTCTTGGGCTGTGGAAGATGGGGAGATTTAATATGAAGGAATTTAGTATTTCAAGATTGGTTATAGATGTGTAACAAAACCATAACAAAGGTGTGGCTGATGGATTATCCTAGTTTGTTGTGGCCTGTCTATTAAAATAAATCTAGTTTAAATATTGTGTACAGATATTTAAATGTGAATTATCTGCCCTGCTGTGGGCATAGTGAAGCTGTGAAGAGCCCAACAGCAACAGCTTAGGGCCAGTGTTCAGCTTTAGTTATTGCAAGGAAATTGTTAGTGTACTGTTAGTCTTCAAATACTTTTATTCCCATTGTATATATTCATCTCAACTCTAGTTATTCTGAGTCAAGTGTGCCTCCTACTGTTGTCATTAGCACATCTCATAAATTGAGTGAAGCAGTAGTTAGGGTTACTGCTTTAATGGTCTTTAAGCAGATAGAAGTTGGCAAAAATGGTTACTGTTGCTGTTTTCTACTTAAAATAACTCTTCCTGTACAATTGTGTTACTGGTTAGTCTTCTTAAATTACATTTCTGAGCAGTGAGTCTTTTGTCACCTCTGTACGGTTCAGGTAACGTGGCTAAAATGTGATGCCTTTTCCTGTTGCATTAAGTTTATGTATGTGAAGTAATAGTCTTAGGCCAAAGGTAGCAAGAGTCACATAGCTGACTAAAAGCCAAATCTTAGGGGTAATGTGTCATCCTCTGAGTCCCTGTTTCAGTTAGAGTTGGTATTAAATCAAGACTGTCATTTAACTTCTGGTTTACAGAACAATACAGGGTGGTGCAGCCAGTTGCTGGACTGTGAAATCTTCCATCTAGAATTATTGCTCTGGGTTCTGTCATTCCAATGAGTAACTTCTCAAATACAAAAGTGCACTTGATGATACGGAGGTAAATTTGGCTCTTCTTTGAACTGTGAATTTGTCAGGCAATTGAAGACTTGCCATCTTTCATTTGAATACTGTCTTCTCTGAAAGGAAACATGATTTAGAAACTGTTATTAGATGTTTACATTAGTTGAAAGTGCACTCTTGGTAAACTGTTTGTTGGAGAACAACGTTGCTTGTCTGGTATGTGCTGTATCACTCCTGTCCTGGGTACTTTGACAGAGAAAGGTAGGTTGGTCAGTCAGCAGTTATGGTTCATGAATGCTGAAGTTCTTGCTGATAGGTCACTTAGTTGTTCTTACTCTGGCTTTGGTGCAGTGTTAGGTTACTGTGCTTAATGTGCGAGCTGCTGAAGGGGATAAGGAGGTTGAGGGCTGTCTCTAAGAGAGCGAGCTTCTGGGGGTAAGAAATGAGTTTGACAGGTGGCAGTAGTGCAAGGAAGTCTGTTGTACTTCTTACTACTTTGAATGGAAGCTGAATGTGAATTTGATTATCTTTAGTTGTAAATCATCGGAGTAATAAATTAGTATGCAATTCTGTTGCAGACTGTTAACTATAGGCCAAGTGTAGTGTATGAATACTCCAGCTTACAAACGGATTTTTCTTTACGTAGGGCAGTAGCAATGAAGAAGCGGTTGAAAACAAACATAATGCCATAACCAAATGTGAACCATGAGATTCTGTAGTGCACGCTGGTAAAAATGATAATGCAACTCGCTGACACCTCATTACAGGAGGTAGTGAGGTGCTAAGTAATATTTCCATACGTCAGATTTTTTGAGTGTAATAATGTATAGAAGTTAAAACTTGCAATACAGAAAGTTGCTTGGATATGATGTATATCTTCTCTTTTAGTGACACTTGAGGTTTAACTTTACCAATCTTTGTCTCATAGACTTAAAGCTGTATTTAAGACTGATTTTTAGGTCAGCAGACAACAATGGAATGTAGTTTCTATACTCTGGAGTACAGACTCCACTGCAGACTCACCGTAATAAATATCAGCTTAGCGAAGTCAAGGAATAATTCTTAAAAGTCTCTTTGCTTTCTGGACTGGCCGAGCTGGGAACATTTCAGAAGCTGCATGTTCAAGTCTGACAACCAAAAAAGGTCTTGTATTGCATAACTGTGGCATCCTGTAGCCTTTTAATTTATTTATTTTTGTTTTGTTTTAAAGCTGGTTGCATATTGCTCACTAGGAGGCCTGACTGCAAAGATGTTGGCTGTGATGCACAATCACATAGCTGCATTAAAGCAAAATGGAAAACCAAATCAAAACCTGTTCGCAGTGAGAGCAAACTGAGGAGTGTGGACCTGGAATTCACCTGTCTGTCAAGTGCCGCTGGAAAACTATTACATTCTGCTAGTTCTGGATAAACAGTCAACATCCTGAAACAAATACACTTTCTTTGAAAGCTCAAATTGTGGTTTAATTCTGAATATTTTAAAATATGTTATAAGTCTTTTAGTGAAATATCAAGCTCAAGTTTAATGCAATATGGTGACTGTTTAGAATACTCTGTAGGTCTGTGAGCATAACGGAATGTGGCTACAGACACCCTAACAGCAGCAGTGTTGCCTCCTGTTCATGACTACTTCTGGACCAGGTGCACAGTTGTGACAAATATAGATGAATAAAGGATTGTGACAATCTTTTCGAAGATGGCTCTGCTCTCCCTAGCTCTTTTTCCATTCTCAGCTCTAAAATTCCAAAACAGTGAAAGGAAAAAGCTCTAAAACTCTAAGTGTATAATCGGTTTAAAGCACTTTCAGTTTATGCTGTATTTCCAAGTGTCTTCAAGTGTGCACGTGTTGAGAGTTTGATCCTTTGTGCAGTAAAGTCTAAATGTTCTGTTGGCTTTCCATGTCCTAGGGTGGGACAAGTTGCTGGTACTTCCTAGCTTCAGATCTCTGAATGAAAATTTCTCCTCCTGCTAAAGAACAAAACCCAGCCATATTCCTGAGTGTTTGTACTGTAATTGATACAATTGACAACTTGATAAATGACATGGGAAAGGAGCCAGACTAATTACCTGCAGAAGTATAAACAGTGGTCAGGCTCCCTCAGACTTTACAAAGGTGACCCTGAAAGAGAGAAGAGAGCTTTAAAGTACATTCTGGAGCTGCAGCTGTTAGGAAACCTCTACTTAGGAAAATAATCTTACCTCAAAGGGCTATTGCTTTTGGAGATGGCTGTGGTTTAGTTTGTAAGTGGCTGGTTGTGAGGCAATGAATATAATTGGATAAGTACTTTCTGAAAATGCAGCATTTCTCATGGAAATAAACAGGTTCTTAGCTGTCAGTTCAGGTGGGTTTGAGTGCTGCAGAATTAAATCTCTTAAATGAGATTTGTTTTGGGCTGTTGTGGTTTATATTAAAATGCTTAGCTTCATAACTAAACTTCTGAGGGCTAAGGAAAAGTATCAAGACTATAAACCTTTTTTGAAAGGAGGGGGGAAATAACCACCTGGTAAAACTCCCTGGAGACATCCTGTAGAGAGTCCTTTGAGAGCTGTCTAGCAGAGTAATAAATAAAACAAGCAGTAATAGATCTGTGGTAGTCTCCATGGATGCAGTGCACGGTGCAGGGTAGATTCAGTACCTCTTGGTTAGCAACATCCCTCTGGGCCACATGTTCTTTTTCTTATTTTGTCATTGGCTTTTTGTTTCATACCAGCAGCTTGTTAAACAGTGCAGCTCTAACTGACACCCAGGTTCTCCATACTGCATGTGACAAAGCTTGCACTAAACAGTGGCAGCCTTGATGCTTCCTGTCGTGCATCTCTTCAGAAACTCTTGTTTCCTGTCAAGCTCACCAGCCTCTTTTGAGATCACTAATTGGTTCTTCCAGCTCCTGTCCGAGTTGAAATAAAAATTGAGTATTTTTCTAGTTTACTCTTTAAGTTCACATTTTCATTTTTTTCTTGTTTTAGTCTTCATAATGGCTGTAACATTTGGGCTATTAGAAGAATAATAAATATTATGCAAGATTGCAGTGCTTCTGCAGCTGGATGTACATCATGTCTGGAGAAATAGTCTTCCAGTATACTTGGCACAATTTCTATTCTAAATAGCAGGATTTGTAGTGCTGCTTGAAAATCAATTTCTCAGAGCAGTTGAAGGCTTTTATCTAATGTGAGCCATCTGAAAATCTTTTCAAATAATCATGTTAAAATTCTTGTCCTAACGAATGAGACTCAGATTTTGTACTGGCTTCTTAAGTATTTTTGTAGAAGCTTCTTACTGTCCCCAGGACTGACTTCTGGCTGATTTTGAGAATAATCTAGGCTATGCACTAAACCTTAAACAGTGTTTAGTACACAGATCTTGACAGTCTCTGGTCAAGATACTGCAGATCTACTTTTTTCTACCTTTTTTCCACCTTTTTTCCAGCTTCCTTAGCGTATTTTGAAATTGTCATACCAGCACTTCTGTATGTGTTGTTTTGGTTGCCCTTATTGCCTTCGGGAGGGCTGGGGGAAGTGGTGACGAGGATTGAATCTGTGGCTCGCTTGAGGTCATCTTTGTGAGAGTGAGCCTGCTCGCTTCTTGTCTTTAAAGGCACAACCTGCAGAATACTCCTTAACTCCATGCTGCAAAGGTGTATTAATAATGTTCTATGTTATGTAATGCTGTCCTCTTCACCCAAAGGCGATCCTTGCAACAAGATCATCACGGATATTACTAAATCTTGGTTTCTAATAAGCCAGAGTAAAATAACTGTGTTGCAATACAGTGATCAGAAGAAATTGGATTCAGTTCTCAAACACACTTCTGAACATCATCCCAGTTGTCTTTTTTTTTTTTTTTTACCTGGTGATGACAGGTGCATTGTGCATATCCAGGTTATTTTAAAGCACTTCCAGATTTGCCTGGGTATTTCTAAGCAGCACTGTATGTTACTTTGCCTGGATCACAAGCAGCTTAACATGCTTTCAGTTTGCTTATCAGCAAAGGAAGCCACAACCTGCTAATAAAAATTGGACTGGTGTTGGTATTTTTTTTGTCCTCTAGAAACTGTGTAAGTATTAATATGTATCTTATGCAGTAAGCAGTTTTTGTGAGGGTAACTCATTCTCAATCACTCAGAGGGACAACCTTGCTAAATTTGGATTTATCATTTTAGGTCTAAGAATCTTTGGGAATGCTACCTATATGCTTAGAATTTAGAAATCCTTCAAAAAGTATGTTTATACTTGATGGCCATCAACCTTGTAACTAAAATATCTATGAGTGATGTGTCGATGACACTGGAACAACTGCAGCTGAACAGGGCTGTGTGTTTTAATATAGGGGATACCATTTCTTTTTGTATTCACCGTGCCTGAACATATGATTCTGAAATAATCTGGTTCATCTATGGGCATTAGTCTAGGTAGCAATATTCTGGAGTATTTGGTCTCAGGACAGGATCACTATGGTGCTTTTCAAGTCTTAAAATTTCACAGGTCGTTAGGAGGACTCCTAGCATGTTACCAGCAACATAAAACCAGGAAGTTTTGGCAACTCCCGTGAGCTGTGATGTGGATGCTGTCTTTTGAGCCATAGTCCAGAATGATTCTGATCGTATTGCTTACTGTTAATAAGCAGCCATTGAGGGAAACTTTTAATGGCTATCCGCTTAACTGCTATTTTTCTGCGTTAAGATAGGAGATAGTGTGGAAAATAAGCCTTATTAGACACCTTATATAAGGGCAAAGCTTTGTTGTTTTAGTTCAGTTGTTGTGGATCATCTTTTTCATCTGGATGTCTCAACCATTCCTAATTTCATTGTGTCAGTGGTTGAAGATAGGGGGTTCTGATAGCATATTTGGGGCTAGCAGCAGAAAGCAAAAGCTACAAAAGGAAAAACACATTTAAGTGATTGAGAGTTTATTACCACCATTTAGAAGGATTTGAAAGGAATAGGAATACTGATCTCTTTGAATGTAATTGGGCTAAATCTGAAATAACTATGTAGGAATGCTGGACTAAACAGAAGATAGTACAAAGCTGATACCAACAGTTATGTGCACTTTATCTGGTTTTGGCCAGTTGATATAGTCTCATGATAGCTTAAGACTGATTGTGTTACCCAGTTTCCCTTGGACATTTTCCTCTCTTAGAGTATCCCTGTGATTTGTTTCTGCTTTGCTGACTGCTAATAGCAAGTTTATGACCCCAATCTGAATGTATTTTGACTGCTTCTTTGCTGGCAAAGACTAATGACATACAAACAATAACCCACAAATATTGCTATTAAAAGCTTCAGCAATCCAGGCTGATTATCTTAAGGATCTGCAAATCTGTGTACACTTATGTAATATGCATCTGTTAATGGCAACTTCTGAACTGTTAGCAGGTTTTGCTGAAATGTTGCAAAATGTTTTCAAATTTGCTGCTTCTAAGTGAGGTTTTTAACTCTTACAGATATTTTTCAACTTAAATCTATTTTTGGTTTGTCTCTTTATTCAGCTGCTTACATTTCCCAACTGAAAGCATCTCCTAAGTTGTGTATCTATATAAAAATGCAAGATGCTATCTTAATGCACTCTGTTTTGCTATAGCTGTTATGCACTCAGAGCCTTTGAGTCTTCCCTCAAGAAAAAATATGATGTGAGACTAAACTCGAATTGAAGAGTTCTCAAAGCACTCCATTCAGACAAACATCAACAGTCAGAAATACTGGCTGAAAAATGACTTTTTTAAATACTGCCCTCTCTGGATGTAGACAATTCAAGATTGACAGTATGTAGAATTGCCTTTGAGAGCATAGGTTTTATTTGCATTTATCATGACTTGGGGCTTAGTGCATTGTTAGGTTTGCCAGGAACAGTGTGCTGAAAATAGAGAAACTGCAGAAATGGCTGATACAAAAATAAAACTTTAGGTTTAGATGTAGAATGTTTTTTCTGTGGTTTTCTCTACTTCCTTTATATGCAGCTTGAGTTTTTTTTCTGCAGACAAGTGGCTCAAAAGCAGAATGCATTTCAGGTTATCTGTACTGGGAGGGGGAGGAGATAAAATTACACAGGGTACTTGAATTTGGTGTTTTGTTTTATGTTTTTTTTTCCCCCTCTTGATGGCAACTGTGAGCCAGTTCAGGCAATGGTATGATTTCTTCTGCTGATCTCATTATACAGGCCTGAACATATACCAGAGGTTCTGTATTTACCCTCAGGAACAAAAAAAGCGAAGGGCCTCTGGGTTGCTGCTGAATTCTTAAATACTGTAGTACATTAGTAGGTTGTGCATGGTCTATACATGAAGGCTGGATGTGGTTCTGGGCTACCTGATCTAGCTGGAAATACCCCTGCTTATTGCAGGGGGGCTGGACCTTTCCAACCCAAACCATTCTATAATTTTATGAAGATGTGTCATGAAAAACTGTCTTTAATACTCAAACTTCCTCTAGGAAAACATGTATGTGTTTCCTATGGACTCCCTTTGGTTGTGTTGATTAACTGCTTGAATGTTCAGTGCTTTTCAGTGGTTGTGAGAAATCTGAGGAGGAAGAACATGGAATTTTGGCTTCTTGCTGTTGTCATCTTCTGTTTGCAGAAAGTGGAAGTGGAAAGATGCCAGAGAATTCTGTTTCAAGTTGCATTTGTGTTTGGAGTTAGTTTAATGTTCAGAACAAGCATAAGTAGTTAACATCCTTTTGTTTAGGGACTGCATTTTTTTGTCTATGTAGGAGAACAAATCTTTCCAGATGCTCTAGATTGTAACGTAGCTACTAAAGAATGATCCTGTAACTTGTAATTTGTCCCTTCTATTCTAACTGTGTGTTAGTAATGAAAACAATTCTGTTGAAATGAGTTTCTTGATTTATTCAGGTAGCGTGTCTATAAAGCAAAACTTGCTACAGTTAGGTTAGACTAATATAGCTTAGTATCCTATACTGTTTGCTCCCTTTTTTTGTTTTTTTTTGACAGACTGGTAATTTTTCTTACAGTTGGTGTCCCTAAAGTTTCCAAGGCATTTACACAGATGCATCAAATGGGGTATATAGGGCTTGTCATGGAACTGTGTATGTAATGGGGAGAGTAAAAACCCCAAAGAGCCACAACAGTAATACATCACAAATTACAGCAGTTCAGTGCAACTGAACGGGACTAAATTTATATGATAGCACTTCAAATAAGAAGAATAGCAGTTGTCTTGTCTATATCTTGGGACTAAGGGTCAAAAAGGATATTCCTTGCATGCAGTATGAAACCTTCTCAAGTTTGGGCAAACCCTGGAAAACTAAGCAGAATTGACATGTGATTTATTGGTGTTGGAGACTCTTAAACCTGTCATTACTGTTGACTTACGTGGTTTCTTCTAAGGAACTTTGGGAGTTGAAAAGGCATTTATAAGACAAAGGTGAGGAATAGCAAAACCCCTTGATTCTTAGGGTGAACATTACATGAATTTTAAAGTCTTAGGACCAGGCAGGTTTAAAACAATGAACTGATTCTGAAAATTCACATTGCTGTGAATGGCTAGTTCATGAAAGTATCATTAATATAATACTTGTACTGATGTTTGTGGGTTTCTTCACTGCTTTTTGCCAAAATAACCTCTATTTCTATTCTTAGTTTAGTAATATCTTATTGAATAAGCTACTTACTGCTGACATACCTCAGTTTCTCAGTATTTTATGAACTTGTGGATTAAATATTTGTGTAACTTACATGAACATCTAAAGTAATTTTCTGCATGAGCTCAGTCTTTGAGCTCTGTAAGGGCAGCAGCTAATAATGATGAACATCTTGTTGCTATTTGCTGTGGTTTATTTAGTATTTTGTAATTATGAATCTGCACATTTTGTCTCTGAGGTAAAACTGTGACCATAATTTAGGTGTTTGAAAGGGGTTTTTTTGGGACTGCGGAGATGTCTATCCCAAACATGCATCTGTGGTCTAATAAGTGGAAGATGACTAGCTGTTCCAGAAGGTTTACTGGAACTGTTTTCTAATATACATAAATTAGGAGCTCTAAAGCATTGAGTTGAATGGAGTGAGAGAAACTTTGCAGAGTATTGCTTCCCAAAATGTAGAGGTGTTAGGAAAACCAATGTACTTGCGCTGTAAATGGTTTCTGCTTGATAGACCCATACTGTAAAATCCTGTTCCTCCTTGGCATCTGGGAGAAGGCTTCCTTAGATTTCAAACTATGTAAGCAATAGAGTTTCAAATTGGAGGTTGCTGATAAGCTGGTTCAGAGGAATCTGCAAGAACTCTGGTAGTCCTTTTTTCACGTATGAAAACTAACACTAGTGCAAACAGTGATGATTTTAAAACGGTGAAGCAAACAAATGGCTCGGTTTTGTAAAGAAAGTTTCAGTAGCTTTAGATTAGGTCAGGCTAATCAAAGGAAGCAAGCCAGGGTCAGCTGTGCTAAAGCAGCTCGCTGTACCTTCAACATCAACTAAATATTTCCCCAAATTCTTTTTGTGGCAGAATTTATTTACCACTGAGTTGTTCTGCTGAAGTTTTGCTTCACTGCTGTCTGACCTCTGTCAGAAAACAGCTGTGGTTTCTAATGTGGCAGCTTATAAGATAAAACTGAATTTTTAAAAGTATGCTTGTGTTGTGCGATTTTTACTGTCGTATCACATCCAAGACTATATGTTGCTCATTTGCTGATCTTGATAACTTTTTGCAACAAACCACATGGTTTGGGTGAGCTTGTAAAGTTTGAAGGAGCGCAGCTACTTTATCTAAAATCACTGACAAATACCAGGTAATGACGCAACTGATAGGCACGTTAACTAAGTTGGTGTGGATGAGTGCAGTTAAAAAACAGCAGGCCTGAAGCATAGTGATGTCTTAAGTATATCTTGTCACTTAAGAGGAGCATGAAATCTGAGGAAGTTGGCATTGGAATTTCGAATGGAAAGAATGAGTTGGTTGATGATGTAGAAAACTATTTTCCACTTTCCCTTTGACTTCTGTCCTTATCTTCTCTGGCAATAATATGCAGGGAAATGGTATCTTTTGTTTTTCATGTTCCTGTGTGGGAATGGTAATTGTTCTTGTTTCTTACCTGTTCAGGAAGTATTCTCATTCCTCCCCCCACAACAAAACACTGTGTCAGTCATTGCCAAATTCTTTTTTTTTTTTTTTTTTTTTTTGCTTTATTTTCTAACTTTGGCCTTCCTGAATCCTCCTGTGGTCCCTGTATAAGCCATCTGGCAAAACAAGGATTTTTGTTTTATTTTTTTCTACCCCTACCCTGCAATCTGGAATGAAGCAGGCTTTGTATGTGTGTCTGTATTCATCTGTCCTATGTAAAAAAAGTAATGAGCATGGTTAAAACCTGTGTCTAAATTTTGACTCCTTCTTCCAAACTTAGATTTTTCAGCTGGTAAATCAATCTTATCCATGGAAATGTGCTTACAGTTCTCTTGGGAATTTCCTTTATACTCTTGCCTTCTCCCTTCCCCCTTCTTGAGCAAAATCTCTTTCCAGGAAGGGAAAAAAATCCATGGACTAGATTGAGCTTCAGCTGAATAGGGTATCTCATTTCAGATATACTTTCTGCTGCTCCTCAGATGACCAGAATGTAAGTGACAGCTGAGTTGTCTGTTTGTCGTGGGTCAAGGGCAGTCCAGCTCAGCAGTTTCCCTTTCCTCTTCCCTGAGTTTTGTTTGGAAGCAGTAGTGATTTGCCATTCTATGTAGTCATCCTCTTGTCATGAAGACCAGATGGAAATACGTCAGTTGTTTCATGTATAAATACTCAGTCCAACAGCTGTGAGTTTATCAGGAGTCACTGGGATCACAAGTTGGTGACAAATTGTTACTTAGAGGTCCATTAGCATTACTCTAACTTTAAATAAATCTGTACTGTGAAACTTTTAAATAGTCTTAAGACTCACTGAGAGAAAAGGAATGAAGTTGAACCACTTAAGTGCAAATTCCTTTTTTCAAGTGAAGTTATAATTCTTTTTCTAGAGTATTACAGAAGTCCTCTTCTACTGATGATAATGTTTCAGCCACTCATGCTGGATTTTACTGTTGCTGTTCTTAAAGTAACTAAAAAGATTGCTCTGAAATCTTCTAATTGTTTCCTTTCCTTTTGTAGTTTTATTAGGTAAGAATGTTTATCCAGACTGTTAGCCAGCGGTCTTGCAGAGAGTTGATAATCTTCAATCTGTGTCTCAATATGTATTTCTAGCAAAAAAAGCTGAGATACTTGAATGAATCAAGTGTAATGAGATTCATCACAAATACAAGTGACACTGATAATGAAGGGGGTTAACTTGACTCTGCAGGTTGCAGAGGGTTTTTGCTGCCATCCCTGTGCCAAATAACCCTTGATTTATTCGAATAATATTGAGAAGTGGGGGAGGGGGTTTGGAAGTCTGCCAATGACCATTGGCTATTTGGTTGCAAAATGCAATGTGTTGCATGGGCTGCTGAGCATAATGTGAAATAAAGTGCCATAAAAAGTACCTTCAGTGCTAAGTCCGTGACTGAAAAACACTTTAGTGGGAGAATGGGCATGGTCATTAACTTAAAATAACTTTTCTGCAGAAAACTAATGTAAAGCGAGACATGAGACACTAGTTCTTAAGTAGTGAACACTGCAGTGCCCAGGCCTGAAATAGAAATAAAACAAAAATTTGGAATAATTACAGACTTGTGCTAGAACAAGCAAACCCCAAACCAACCAAAACTGGTAAATGCTCCATCCCTGGCAGTGCTCAAGGCCAGGGTGGACAGAGCCTTGGATGACATGGTATAGCGTGAGTGTCTTGGTTCAAGCCCAGCCGGCAACTTGGAACCACGCAGCCCCTCGCTCACTCCCCTCCCCCTTCGTTCCTCCCCCCACTCCCACAGGGAGGGTGAGGAGAATCCCACAGGTTGAGATAACAGCACTCCAGTAACTAAGGTATAATAAAAACCACTACTGCTACCAACAATAATGATAAGAGGAATAACAAGGGGAGAGGACACAGCCGCTCACCACCCACCGACCGATACCCAGCCCGACCCGAGCAGCGATCTGGGCCTTCCGGGTGACTCCCCCCAGTTTCTATACTGGGCATGACGTGCTGTGGTATGGAATACCCCTTTGGCCAGTTTGGGTCAGGTGTCCTGTCTCTGCTTCTTCCTGGCTTCCCCTCCTCCCTGGCAGAGCATGAGACTGAGAAAGTCCTTGGTCAGAGTAAACATTAGTGAGCAACAACTAGAAACATCGGTGTTACCAGCGTTGTTCCCACACTAAAAGTCAAAACCACAGCACTGCACCAGCTACTAAGAAGGAGAAAAAAATGGCTGCTGTAGCTGAACCCAGGACAGTGAGGTATCATCCCATCCCCATTGCAGGGGAGTTGGGACTAGATGATCTTAAGGTCCTTTCAACCCAAAACATTCTGTGAAGTCAAATGGGGAAAATTGGCCAAGTTTTAGTCAAAAGACCTGCTTCTCACCCTGACTTCTCCCCTATATCCCTCCAACCCAAAACAAAATCCCAAAATATTGCATTGTCTGGTTGAGTTGCTTTGTCTGCATACATGGCATAGATTTCACTTTCACTTCCAGGTATGTTCTGTTTCAGGGTTTGTTTGTGTGGGTTTTTTTTGTTTGTTTGTTTGGTTTTTGTTTTTATTTTTCCTGGCTTGTGGGATAGAAGCCCTTGAAGCCAGTGTGAAAGAAGTGATTTGCAGCTCTAGATGTTTGGGGAGTCTAATGGGAGTTAGGGAGTCTGAAGCTGTTCTGGAGTGCTTTACTGAGGATTTTGTGGCCTTTGAATTGCTCACGTCCTTCAGTGAAAATTCCTATTGTGTTTGAATGCATGTGGTTGGTCTGGATGTCAGGAACTAAGAGCATGCTTTTCACTGATGTATCGGTGGTCTTTGTGGAGGTGTATTTTTAAAAGCCTGCAACTTCCTTGCTTCAGAATCATGATAGACTTCAGTTCTTCCTGTTCTCTGGCTTTCTGTAAGTTGTCTGGAATAGGGCATATTCTGATAAATGTTGGTGTTTTTTCAGCAATATATCTCTTCCTTTGGTGTCAGAGCACTAGAAAGTCTTTCATCTGGAACCTCATCTGAATGGATGTTTACCAGTTTTAGTGTCAGGTTTATGGTTTGAGGGTCTGGGAGTCATCAGTGTGTGCTCTTAGAAAGAGGTTTGGTGTGCTCTTGGAAACAGCAGGTATAGGTGTTAGCCTCACTGTCTTTTGCTGGTTTGAACAGCCTGTTACACATGGTAGGATAATGAAGTATCTCAAGCTTTGAATGATGACTTCTGTCAAGCAGAGATCAAGGGTTGTGGTGCTGTGCGCTTCATCTCATCTTGGGACACATTCATCAGAGATAAGAGAGGTCAGCTGTCTTATTGGGGAAACTGAGCTGAATTAGTTTGCCTTTTTATCAGTTTCGTTTCACTTTTTGGTAAGCATTTGTGGTTATTGTGCTCTTCGGTTTTTAGTTCTTCCTGAATGGTGGAAGTGCAAAGGCTACTTTCTGTCTAGCCACATGACCATTACCCTGGAGTTTCTAATAGGGCTGTGACTGGTGGTGGTGTAACTTGGAGACTCCACATTGGTTTTTGTTTGTTTGTTCTCCTGTTCCTATCGAAATACTTGCCAGGATTCT
>NW_009925648.1:0-2396 GCF_000696875.1 Nestor notabilis | reverse complement strand
TTCCTGCTGTAGTGTCTATGGAAAAAATGTTTGATTGGATGATGAGTCTTGGTTTCATCTGTCTTGTATCTTGACTTCTAATGCAATATCTGACTAGCACTAATGATATCGTATAAGCTAACTGTAGGGACCCAACTGGTTATTTCATGTCAAGTATGCCGTATTCTCTGAAAGAACTGGTGCAAAAGAAGCTTAAGAACAGAAGAAGGCTTACCAGTAGACTTGTGTCACTGCAGCTACCTTCCACAGTTGTTACTGATGTGGGGCAATATTAAGTTATTTTGCCTTCTAGGTTGTGGATGTCAAGTATGGTTTTCTTTGATCATGAGGGTCAAAGAGATGATATGTGTTGTCTAGTCTCCTGTCTTGCCATTTCTTCTTACCTTCTCCTAAGAACTACCCTGCTGGATTGCTTGTGGATCTAATTGGGATATTGTAGCTGTGGTGCTTTGATAGAAGACACCTTCTGGAGCTACTAAACAGTAGTTCAAAGGACTGAGCTTCATGTGTTATCTTTGGAGTGTTGCACTTTAGAAAACACAACCTGTAGAGTATTAATAGTTTTCTGATTTTATTCAGAAAAGGATTGGCAAATGGAGCAATAGTTGCTGTTAGCTCTCTTCAGTAACTGTCCTAAAAGCATTAGAGGAGTATGCTCTTGTTCTGAGTTACTAAAAATCTGACCATTATAGTAGCAGTTTTGAAGCTGCAAAAGAAAAGTAATTTTGGGGTGCTCTTTGGGTAAAGCAACATGAAGAGACATCTTACTTGCTTTTGCAGCCCCTCTGGGCATTGCTGCCAAAAACCTTACCACAACAATTCGGTATTTGAATGTTCAGTGCAAGACAATGATGACAATGTGCAAGACATTGGTGACAATTCCTAAAATGATGGTTAAAATTATTAAGCTGTACATAACTGAATTCTTTTGCATTTCCCCCCATTAGTTGGCGTAATGTGCAAGTTGAGACCTATTTTGCTTCTTCCAAAAGTATGAAATTCACTTGTTTGTCTTTCATGTTCATGATGGACTGGATTAAGAGTCTATGTGTGAGAGCTCAGAACTGAGAACAAGCGTATTATTGCAATACTCTTGAGTTAGTGCAGCATGGGTGATTAATGTGCTTAACATCAATGTCTGTTAGATGTTTTCTCCTTTTAGCAGTGTGAATACAGTTCACTCATCCAGTGTTAGGAAGCTGCTTACTGAACTTGATTACTGCATTTTTTGGACTGCAGAGTCAATCAAGAAGATTGTGAGGTCAGCTCTATAGCGTAAGTATGTTGCTTTCTTGAAGTTTGGTTCTGTAATGGTCTGTAATTTTGCAAGCTGTCTTTGGAAGAATTGTGTTGGTAACACTCTATAGTTACACAGTGGTCATCTACCTTTGTATTTTTTGCAAGGACACATAGGATTAATACATCATGTAGCACCACTTAAGTCTGATTCCTGTTAAGAGGATCCTGCTTTCACTTGCCCAACTGGTGTGTACCTTAACCACCTGGGCTGCAAGTTTTTAAGCCAAGTGTCTGTCTTGAGTTTAATTGTTTAAGAAGCTTCAGCCAAGATAGTACATAACCCTCAGGGAAAAGTGCTTGCTTTGTTGCATCCATCAGTGCCTTAAGGTTTAGTGAAGAGTTGTGAAGCAGGGACATAAAAGCGGTGTTAAGACAGGTGGGTTGTCTTCGTGGTATTTATTTCCAAGTAAACAGTTTCACATAATAAAGCTTTAAAATAAGTGACTTTTTCTAGGTTAGACTTACTTGGAAACTGTCTTTTTTAGACTCTAAGGACTTGATCCATGTTCTAGCCTGTCAGTAGTCCCTTGTTAGCACCTGTATGATGCTATATGAAGCAATTTGTTGAACTTAGAATGCATATTGGCTTTATGTTTTACAAATGTATAATTAACTCTTTGTACAGCATGTGCAAGTCAAACCCTCCGGATGGCAAATGCAAAATAGAAAGAAAGCTGTACAACATAATCCAGTTCCCTTATTTGTGTTGCAACTGTTTTAAGCTGATAAAGTTTAATATCCTCAGAAATTACTTGCTTCATCAGGATGTAAGTTTCTCTCGAGGAATAGGAGCTGAATTTTTCAAGTGGAAAATCTTTTGTGGAACAGCAGGCTCAATTTTTGCAGATGAGGCAGACTTTGCACCTGTTAACCCCTAGTGTTCAGGTGATGGAGAACTAGCTTTTGTACTGGTATGCTGTAGTTAGTCTGATGCAAACACCTATGAAAATATATTGCTTGTATGGTCTTAGTTATAGTAAATTTGCGTCTTGCAAAGCATATTTTCTTTATTTTAAAAGCAAATGCCTTTGTCAAAATCAGGTTTCCTTCCCATAAGCCTTCAGGGAAAAAGTATGTGGATAGAATGGAATATATAT
>NW_009925647.1:360-606 GCF_000696875.1 Nestor notabilis | reverse complement strand
TGAGCTTAAAATGAAAACTTCCGCGTACGTGAGCGGTAAATGAGGTGGGACTTGGGAGATCCTCCCCAGAAAGCCCACGATGAATCCCAAATTACTTTGTTAGATAATTAGAAAGTGTTGATAATTATTTCTTTCATAATTCAGCGGTGTGACTGTAACAGGAAAATGATCTTGTGAAAGTTCACACGTGCAGATGTATTAGTTACTGATTCATTTGATTAAATGCTAGTCTCAAGTGCTCTGATC
>NW_009925647.1:0-245 GCF_000696875.1 Nestor notabilis | reverse complement strand
AACACTGATGTTTAATTTTCATACGCATAATTAGCCATATATTTAACACTAATAGCAACATGCAGCCTTCCAGCATTAAACAGCCTGGGATTTGATCTGGCCTGGGCTGAACTTTCCCGGTTACACCTAGGCTGTCTAGGGTGCGCAGTTATCACGGCACCGCATCTGTGTAATCAAGCGCGTTTTGGCAAAGGGAGAACACCAATAACAGGGAACATTCAAAACAAATCGCGGCGCTCATGCCG
>NW_009925646.1:551-2839 GCF_000696875.1 Nestor notabilis | reverse complement strand
CACCCTCCACACTCCACAGTACCCTGCACACAGCACCCACTCACCTGGAAAGTGCTGGGGCTCCGCACAGACACTGCGCCGCTCTGCCAGCCCCAGCCCTGGTGCCCCACCGCGCTCCACAGTGTGCGCTGTCCCGCCGCACTCTGCAACACCACTCGCAGCTCCCCGCAGGCTGCAATGCAGGAAACAGGGGTCCTGACATCAACCCAGAGCCCCTGAGAGCCACTGGGCTTCCCAGGCTGTGGTGTTCTCCACTGGGATGGCAGCACCCTGTGGGAATGGGCATCCCCACTGCTCTGCTATAGCTGAATGAGTGTCCATGGTCATTGAATCATAGAATGCCTTGGGTTGGAGGGAACCTTAAAGCTCATCCAGTTCCAACCCCATGCCACGAGCAGGGACACCTTCCACTAGAGTAGGGTGCTCCAAGCCCCTGTGTCCAACCTGGCCTTGAACACTGCCAGGGATGGGGCAGTCACGGCTCCTCTGGGCACCCTGTGCCAGCACTTCAGCACCTTCACAGGGAAGAGCTTCTGCCTAAGAGCTCATCTCAGTCTCCCCTGTTTCAGTTTGAACCCATCACCCTTTGCCTATCACTCCAGTCCCTGATGAAGAGTTCCTTTCCAGCACACTTATAGCCCCATTCACACACTGGAAGGTCTCTGAGGTCTCCACCCAGCTTCTCCTCTCTAGGCTGGCCAGCCCCGATGTTCTCAGCCTGGTCCCATGGGTGGAACAGGGTTTGCAGCCCCTGATCGAGACCCCTGCTCCCGTCTGGGCTCAGGACACCCTGCCCAGGGGCAGCATCTCCTCCCTGTGCTTACACAGGTGCTCTGGGATGTCCATGTGGTACCAGAACCGCAGGCAGGAGTCGGCAGCAGCAGGCAGATGCTGGCTCTCCAGCAGGGCAGTGGTGCCCCCTGGGCCCAGCACACTGGTGTCGAAGTGCACGTAGCGACCTGGATGGGCAGGGACAGCACAGGGAGTGTTCCAGTGCTGCAGCCCCTGCCACGTGTCTCCCCCAGGAGTGCCCAGGGTGATGCCCAGAGGATTGCACCCCACAGCTCTGCTCCTCACTGTGTGTGGGATGGAAGAGGGCAAAGAGGGGACATGGATGCTGTGGAACCAGACCCCATTGACATACTGGGGGGACATTCAGGTGTGACCCCATCCATCCCCAGCTCCTCTTCCTCACTCCAGCCATGCCAGGGTGCCCCAGGAGGATGCATGTCTCCTACCATTATTTGTGCCCAGGGTGTGATCCTGCTCAGGGCCAGGGTACTTGGTGAGGGGGACCCCACTCTTCCAGCCCCAGGCAAAGCTGTGCAGGCGGGGGTCTGCGGGACTGCTCCAGACACACATGTCCTGCTCGAAGTCACAGGATGCTGGGAGGGAAGGGGGGCTGTGGTGCATCTGCTGCATGAAGGGAGACACCAGCGCGGGGGGACACCCCACGACCTCTCCCCACCACTCTGGCTTTGGGCCAGGCCAGGCTGAGGGCAGGAGATGGGTGTCCCCATCCCCATGGCTGTGTGCCCCCATGGGTGCCCCACACCCCTCTCACCTGGCTCAGGGCAGGCTCCATCTGACACATGCAGGTCGTCCAGCGCAATGTACCCATGGTCACCCTCAGCTCCCACCACCTCGAACATCACCTGCAGGTGGGCAGAGGTACCAGGAGGCAGGGGCTGCCATGTGCCCCCATCCCCCTCCCCACCACGAGGGGCCCAGTGCCCTGCCCCATCTCACCTGCCAGTCCCCATCTGCCTCCACAGTGGCATGGCCGCGGTGCCAGGTGTCCCCCTCTGTGCTGCTCACCACCAGCACCCTCCTCCACACCCCACTCTGCTCCACAAAGACCCCGAGGGAGCCTGCCCAGGGAACCCACCATGAGGCAGGGTTTGTGCGGGACCTCCCCATCCCGAGGTGCCCCCAGGGTCCCGATGCTCACCTGGGGCGCCGGCACTCAGCTGGTACCAGAAGGCCAGGCACTGGGCAGGCGCCGAAGGCTGGTAGGGCTGGGAGGTGAGGGCAGCTACGTGCCCTGTGGGCAGGGAGCCTGTGCTCACCACCAGGTAATGGCCTGTGGGAGAGAAGCCCCACGCTGTGACCCTCCAACCAGCACCAGGGGGCCACTAGGGCTGGGGATCCCCCCTGGCTTGGGGAGCCCCATACAGGATCACAGCATCGTTAGGGTCTCTCTCTGGAGATCATCCAGTGCAACCCCCTGTCAGGGAAGGGCCACCCAAAGCAGGTCACACAGGAATGTGTCCAGGTGGGTTTGGGGT
>NW_009925646.1:0-354 GCF_000696875.1 Nestor notabilis | reverse complement strand
GTAGATCTCCTCTCAGTCTGCTCGTCTCCAGACTAACCAGGTCCAGCTCCCGCAGTCTCCTCATAGGAGAGATGCCCCAAACCCCTGAGCATTCTTGTTGGTCTCTGCTGGACCCTCTCCAGCAGCTCCTTGTCTATCTTGTAGTGAGGAGCCCAATAATTCCCTCTGCACATCCTGGGCAGGCAGGACATAAGGCAGAAAGGGAGGAGAGAGAAGGCAGGCAGGGCACAGGGCAGGCAGGGCACTCGGGACAGGCAGGGCACTTGGGGCAGGGAGGGCACTCAGGGCAGGCACAGAGGGCAGGCAGGGTGCTCAGGGCAGGCACGGAGGGCACTCAGGGCAGGCAGCAGGGCT
>NW_009925645.1:0-3260 GCF_000696875.1 Nestor notabilis | reverse complement strand
GCAGAGAGTCCGGCGTTAACGTGTGTTAGAATACCCGTGGGTCCCAAACTACGCGTCCTTTCCCAGGATCTGCTTTTCTATTACTCACAGAGATCTCAGCCACATATTGTAACACCAAGCCTTTACAACCACTGCATCTGAAACCGACCGACAGCAAGCAGAACGTCCCCCAAATAACAGTGCTACATCCGGCGTCAGTCCAACAAAGTTTAAAGGCAGATACTTACTGGAAATGTGCATGACTACTAAGGGCATGGAGCTGTTAGAGCAAGTTCAGGAAAGCACCACAAGGATGATAAGGGGGTAGAGCAGTTAGGGTTGGAAAAGACCTTAAGATCATCTAGTTCCAGCCCCCTGCCATGGGCAGGGACATCTCGCACTAGACCATGTTGCCCAAGGCTCCGTACAACCTGGCCTTGAACACCTCCAGGGATGGAGCATCTACCACATCTCTGGGCCACCCATTCCAGTGCCTCACCACCCTCACTGTAAAGAACTTCTTCTGTATCTCTAACCTGAACTTCCTCTGTTTAAGTTTGAAGCCATTACCCCTTGTCCTACCACTACAGTCCCTAATGAAGAGTCCCTCCCCAACATCCTTGTAGGCCCCCTTCAGATACTGGAAGGCTGCTATGAGGTCTCCACGCAGCTTCTCTTCTCCTGGCTGAACAGCCCCGACTTTCTCAGCCTGTCTTTGTATGGGAGGTGCTCCAGCCCCATTATCGTCCTCGTAGCCACCACATCAGGGACTCTGGTGATGGGACAAGAGCCCATGGCAGGAGGTTGAAACTAGATGATCTTAAGGTCCTTTCCAACCTTAACCATTCTATATTCTATGATGAGAGACTCTCCTTGTACTTGATCACTTCTGTTATTTTAATCTAAGAAGTGGACCTACTGGAAAATCACACAGCAGTTTCAATCAGTATATAGGTCTGGTGGGAAGTGAGTTACCCTCTGGCGCAGGGGGTGCAGAATGTAGACTTACGGGAGCAAAAACTGAATTCTAGAAGCTGCTGCTGAGGAGTTACAGAGCAGAAAGGCCAGTTCCCATTGTGAAAATTACCCAGTACTCCTCGGTGCAATATCCTGCTTTTGGTCCTGAAACTTCTGTTTGACCAAAACCTTCTTCCCTGTTGAATGTCTGTTTCAGTTTACACCTTGGAGGAAAGGTCACATAACAGCTCTGCCAGTTCTGAGAGTAAACAGGGGTGAAATTGAAATCATGTTGCAGAAATTTGCGAGTTTCAGCCTGAAATCTGCATAGCTTCTTACCTCTTTCAAAAAAATTAATAAAAATTACAGTGTAACAACCCACATGAAGTGCAGGTATGGACAGCCATCTTATCCAGTCCATTCCAGCCACCAGGATAGGGAAAAATACACAGTTTAGAGCACACTTTGCCTTGTAAAGCTCTCACTACTTTAAGCAGAACCTTGAAATTAGATAGAGAAGTATCACTCATATGATAGACACCTCACTGTAAAGAGACAGCCAACTTGCAAGTCTTTGAAAGGTCCATCAATCAGACATTTTCAGCAGTTCCTTTGGGATTTCAGCAGCTTAGTTCCTCCAACGTTTGCCTGTAAGGGATAGACTTCCTCATGCAGTCCACACAGAGCTCACCTTTCCCCAGTGCCCCTCAGCCTTGCTGGCAGCATCTGGGAATTCAGGGAAGATCACTCCAGCTATATTGACTAAAAGATTAAAAGCTTGGTCTAATCATGAGCAGACTACTGATCTCCTAGCCCAGAGGTTCATCGCCTCATGGAGGTGACATTTACACAGTAAATAGCACATTAGAGAAGGAACACAAAACTTTGTTCATGTCCCAAAAGGATACTCTACAGCAAGAGTCAGGTTCAGCATAATTGGGAAGCACCTGACTCAACAGGAAGCTCCTGATCTTTCAGGAATCTTTTATGTATTTTCTTAACACATTTGAATTGGGTGCAGTAGGTGAGGCAAGAACACACACTTAAGGAGAGAGAAACCAAAACACAAAAGGCTACCTGTGAAAATAACCCAATTTTAGCAATAACAGGGATCCCCTGGCATAAATACCATGTATCAAAGCAGCCTGATAATCATGGCAAAAGAGGCTGCGTGTTTAATGTTATACAGCTGGCACAAAGGCTTCTCCAATATACTTTATGCAGCCATGCTGATAAAAATATAGAGGTTGTTGAGCAAAAGCTTTATGAAAAAACATCTCTGCCTGGTGTGGAACATGCCAGTGGGAAGGATGTGAAAGAAGCATAGTGTGCACTCAGCTGCTGTTTGAGCTGCCAAGAAAGCATCCCTGTTAGCCAGATATCACCCGGCAAATACAATGAGTAGATTGACTTTCTGGGAGCAAGTATCTGACAAAGATGTATGGAACAGAAGACAAAGAACAAAGTCTTTCATTTTGATAGAAATGTGTTTGCCATACTTGCTCCGAGTTGGTCTAAGTATTTGGAATGGACTGGAATGATCCAGTAATTTCAATACAGAGTGCCTGAATAGCCTAATACATTTCAAGATGAATAAGAATCATTGACTCTTTGGCTGTAAGCCAAAAGCTTTAATTTGGTGATGAAGGCATCTGATCTGATGAGGACAAATGAGTTCCATCTAACAATGCTGTTGTTTACTGCATTCATGCTGGTTTTCCCATTTCCCATGACTTACTCTTTTGTAATTACCTATTTAATAATAGCCTAACTTCCCTTCTTCCCTAAGCATAAAATATGCCTTATACAGCATAAAATACAGCAAATATGCAGCTAATAAATATGCACAGCCAATACAGCATGATGAGTTTTACAGGAAACACTAAAACCACAGTCATGTACAAATCATACTATAGAAGTGCAAAATAATCTGGCAGATATATCTGGCTATTTGAAAGGTAGTTTTAAAGGTGATCAGGTATTGGAACAAGCTTCCCAGGGAAGTCTGGCAATCACCATCTCTCCAAGTGTTCGAAAACCGTGTAGATGGGGCCCTCAGTGACATAGTTTAGTGGTGCACTTGGCAGTCCTGGGGGAAAGGTTGGACTTGATGATCTTAACGGTCTTTTCCAACCTGGTTGATTCTATGATTCTAAGGTAAGAGACAGTTCAAACTCTCAGCTCCGTAAGGCCGGCTCCATAAGGCGGGCTCGCTACCCCGGCGACAGCGGGGTCCAGAGACAGCCCCCGGGCACAGCTCCCTCGCGTGTGTGTGCATGGGGCTGCGCTCTCCTCTCCCGGTCCCGGGCCCCCACCCCCGGCTG
>NW_009925644.1:37142-47675 GCF_000696875.1 Nestor notabilis | reverse complement strand
TATATATATATATATAAAAGAAAACATATTGTACAATTAAGGAAGACCACAAGCTTTGAGGAACAGAATAAACACTTCAAGTTTGCTGAGCTGGATTTGGAATGAAGAACCATTTTCATAGAAGAGCCTCCGAAGTTAAGCCCCCTCCCTGAAGTTTATTGCATGAGCCAAGAGAGCAAGCCCATTCTGTCTAACAATGCCCTTTCAGCTACTTTGATGCTAAAAATAAAACATGTTTGATAGCTATCCAAGAAAAGAAGGTGAAAACAGTATATTTCCAGCTTTTCTAAAGCTCTTTGGCTATATACATTTGACAAAGCCCCAGCCACCAGCAGATGAAGTCAGATTGTTTTTTCCTGCTTTGAATGCCTCTAAACCCTCTTTCTCTTCTCTGAAGCTTGGACAGTCGGAAATAGTGTGTCTAGTGAAAAATGAACTGAAAATGTCTGCTCAGTAATAAACTTGCAGAGCAACACTATGTTTTCAGTAAAGATGATACGTATTGCTTATAGCTGCTCAATTTTATGGTTTGGCTAAATTTATTTTGCAGGTCCCAGAATGCCTAACCTGGGACAATAACAAGAATACTTTTCTTGATGTTACCAGTCACATGTTCCCCTTCTGAGATAAGGCTGGGGAAAAATCTCATGAAAGCCTTTAGTCATCGATTTATAAACTGACTATAAACCTCCTTGGAATCTGATTTTGCAGCACCAGTGACAGGGTTGAAATGGAAATGAACAGAAGAGTTGCTGGTGCTTTTCAGTTCTGCAAGATGAAGTGGGAAGTGTAAGGAATTAAACCAAACTGAATTTTGTTGCTGCTGGGAGTGTTTCTTTTGTCAAGCTTTGAAAAAAGGAATTCTTTCAAACGGAAATTAACTTATGATTCTGTTGAAAACAGAATTCTGAAAATGGAAGTACTGGCTGCCCTGCTTTCAACCACTGTAGTGCTGTGAAAGAGTGAAAAGTTCTGCTGTGTCTCAGCTCATTACTCCCTTATGGGTGAGACTTCCCAGGAGGCTCATCTCTAACGACACACAGCGATCCCTGGAGCCCTGCACCATCTCTACTGGCCAGGCATGGAGATGGTTCTGTGTGAAGGAGGATGAAATCCTGTCTCAGAGCCTGATCCAAAGGAGGCTGCTGGCATAATGCACAGTAGGAATATCTCCAGTGTCTGAAAGGTCAGTTTGTCTTTCTGAGGGTAAACGTGTTACCATTTTCTGGAGTGGGGAAAAAAAAATTCCTTCTATTTTCCAGGCAGCTCTATTACAATAATTTCAACTTTTACCAGTTTTTTTATATTCTTTGTTTCGTTAATATTAACGATATTGATGCTCTGGAATATAAACCATGCTAGTATAACAGATACGCAGAGGAAGTGTTTCTCTCACTGACAGACAAGTCTCCAGTTACTCTAGACTAAGGCTTTTCCTGCCAGATGAGTGCTGGCTGCTGCACTGAATTTTTGATGGGTTGGTGATGATAAATAACTTGTGCTGACTAGGATGGAGACTATCGCATTTATTTTTTCTTGTTATTGAGTAAGAGCTTCAACCCAGGTCTCTGAGAGTAACTTCTGTGTATTTACTCTGCTACTAAGATGCCTTTTTCCAAATCCAGTGTCAGTAGCAGGATGTGTAGCCAACAGACTGATTTGTAAACATGTTTCTCAGCTCAGAGAGATTATATAGGGTCTCATTAGAGGAAAGAAAATATACTGTGCCTTGGAATGAACGCTAGTATCACAGAATCACAGACTGGTTTGGGTTGGAAGGGACCTTAAAGCTCATCCAGTTCCAAGCCCCTGCCATGGGCAGGGACACCTTCCACTAGACCAGGTTGCTCAAATACGGAAATCTACAGCTTCATTCCTGAAATACCTAATTGCTGCTGATAAATGGTATTTGCCCTTGTATGTGTTATTATGACAGATTCCTCCTTAAAGTTGAGGAAAGTTGAACTCTTTCTATAGGCCATTGAATGTTCTGCTTCCCACATTTGTTACTGGATGTTAAAGTCTTAAAGAGGATGCTCAAGCATTAAAAAGGATAAGCAAAATGTAAATAAAAAAAGGTATGTTGCTCATGCATAAGGAAGGTTGGGATGATTTAGTGAGCGTTTTGAAGAGGTTTAGGTTTTCAAATAAAAAAGAAGTAGTTTTCAAAAATACGGATGAGAAGTGGTCCTTCAGCCACCTCACCAAGGTGCCCTGAGTTGATCTTGGCTTCTCTCTGTTGATTGTAAAGGAAGTAGGGGAAGACCAGCATCAAGGTGAGCTAGCATTAGCTATGTGTGTGCGTCTCTCTGATGGCAAAAGCAGTTGCTTTTTTGGACTGAAAATTGCCTTTTCCAGACTGTTCACTTCAGTTACAGTCTAACTGGCTTTTGACAATGAAATTTAGATGCCCAAATTGTTGGGATGTTTAAGTCGTTATTGTTCTCTTTACTTTGACCTAACCTGTTATGTTCTGGGGACTCTTTGGCAGGTTGGAGGACTAGCAGGATTAAAACAGGTCCTTGCATTAGGGAGATGAAATCTCATTAAAGAAGATGGTTGTGTTTCTCTAATCTCTGTCTGTGAGTCTTACCTCAGAGCCATCTCTTGGTTTGAGTGAAGCAAAGAGGAGGCCAAGCTGGCACCACTCCTTGGCACCATGGTGATGTGGAAGGACATCCATGACTGTGACTCTGTGCGTCACCATTAACTTACTGCTGAGAAGCCAACACTTAGTAAAATTCACACCCTCAGGATAATTGGCTCATCTGCCCATATTCTAAATCATCACTTGGTTCCTACTCTGATCCTCTGCTCACAATGTTGGACTGGCTTGCCTGCTGCCATTACTAGAGCTCTCAACTCCAGCACGCCTTTGTTACTGGAGCACTCATCAGGAAACATGTAGAAGAAAGAGTTAATTCAGCTGTTGTATTCCTTCTGGTTTGGAAAGTTACTCATCTCTTGTTCCAGGATGGGCAGACTGCAGAAGTGCCTGGAGGGGGAATGGTTAGTGACAGGATGGTGAAATTGCCCAAATTTAGATCAGGAGTTTGAACCTCTCAGTGGTGGTGTGGTTTACTGTGCCCTAGATATGTGACAGTACCCTATGGAACTCCAGGCATTATGGTGGGAAATATGGATTCAGAGAGACCTGAAGCTGTGTCTCCTACCTCCTGGAGGAACAGCTCGTCTGAGGATCTTTTTGATCATCTCTCATCTCCAAACTCTTTTATCTTACACATGCATATGAGGGAAGAGTAACAAACGTTAGTTTGGTTTTCAAACAGTTTTAAGTTTGTATGTGGGTAGGGTGTGAAGATCCTTTCTCATTTCAATAGTAGGAATGGGAAGAAAATGTGATTTGGATCAAACTGATTTGGGACTGACATATTTTTTTTTATTATTTCTTCAGATTTCACTGCCAAAACAAAACAAATCTGATATGGAAAACTTTTTCCTAGTCTTACATGGGAAAAGCTAGTAGGGTTCCATTCATTGCAGTAGGCATCAGAGGATCCTTCTGCCATAGAATTATCTTTGTGAGGTTAGTTTTAACAAATTTACACATAAAAAGCTGTTCTGAACCTGGTTTAAGGACACATTTTAAAGTACCCCTTGTCATGGGGAAAGGACCTGGATGAAGAAATGCTCCAGAGCCTGCATGCTACTTCCTACTTGCCTGGGAGGCTTGTTCCTCATGGGCAGGCTGAGTGTGTGCTCTCACCCTGTGATAAGAAACAAGCTTCACTAAGGAAAGCTTAAAAAAACCCATGTCCTGGGTTCAGCTCCACCAGTCATTTTTTCTCCTTCTTAGTAGCTGGTGCAGGGCTGTGGTTTTGACTTTCAGTCTGGGAACAACGCTGGTAACACTGATGTTTTTAGTTGTTGCTAAGTCATGTTTACTCCGACCAAGGACTTTCTCAGTCTCATGGAGGAGGGGAAGCCGGGAGGAAGCAGAGACAGGACACCTGACCCAAACTGGCCAAAGGGGTATTCCATACCACAGCACGTCATGGCCAGTAATAAGATCACTTGGATGGTTCCAGCTTTGTTTTCAGTCTTCTAAATCCTGATAACCTAAATCACCCTACCATGGCATCAAAGCTGTGGTGCTTGGAGAACCACGACAAACCAGCACCACTTTCTGATGGTAAATGGAAAACCCTGTAGTCTGAGGGGGAGAACAGAGATTCTGAGACTTTTGAGGATGTTTGGCAAAAGAATATCATGCCATAATCCAGTTTACATCAAGTGTTGAAGCAAAAAGCAAGAATCTGACTGATGACATGATAAGCTCCAAGCACTGTCACAGGTCCTGCCAGGACTGATCAGTTTATCTATGTATCTATCATGACAGCATCCCCACTCTATATTAAATAATGAATGTTGTCAATCTGTGCATATTTTTCAGTTGCTTTCTGAAATGCTGGTAGCAAATCTGTTTGAATTCTTCCCTCCTGCCCCCCTGACCTAATTTACTCTGCTTATTCAGGAAATGATCTCTAAAGTTTGAACACTATTTACATTATCAAGATTTACTTATCTTTTCTTTTTTCCATTGAAACGCTAAGCAGCTCTTACATCAATGTAGGTGTGTTTGAGAATTATGAGAGCCTTCAATTCTCATACCAAACTACACCCACACAAGTCAGTTCCAGTTCCAATGACTAAAGGTCATGTGAATGGCAAAAAGTAACAGGTAAGAACCTAATTTTGCTATTAAGAGTAACTGAATTTGCAGTTATGGTTTATTAGTGAGAAAATTAATGTCATGAGGAATAAATCCTTCCCCTACCTTACAATTATTGGTGTTTGTTCCTACTGTCCCTATTGTTATTTTTAGTGACAATTCTAGTGGAAAAATACAAGCATGATGTGTGTGAGAACAAAGATGTGGTAGAAGAGTATTCGCATTTGCCTTTAAACACACCTTTAAACAGTGATAACGAGAGGCAGTGGTGGGCTAGCTCCTTGCCAAGGGATAAGTATCCAAGTGCTTCCCCACTTGCTAGCTGCTGATAGCAAATGTTGAAGTGGTGGGAATTGTCAGGTTCCCTGAGGCTGATGGCCTCCTGTTTGTGCATTATATCTTTCCCAGGATGACATATTAATATTTCTTTGGTTTAACTGAATTCTCACATTAATTTAGTGGTTCTAGTTCTTAGCACTGCTGTCTGTCTTCTTTCAACTAGAGATGCCCCAGAATAGTGGTCACTCTTATTCATTCTTCTCCAACACCACACCTGGTTTTAACAGTGTTTAAATCTGTGCTGACCACCAAAGTGATTTATTAACTTCTAGACTGTGAAAACCAAAGTCATGAAGACTACAGACACTAAGTGCTGTAAGGGTGGTCTCACAGAGGTGTTTCCACCCTTAGAGATTTTCACCAAAGATATCACCTCTGGAGTGATATGTAATTTCCCAGATACCAGTCATGTGTGGGCCTTTAGCCTTCAGTATTCTGCTCAACATCACCGTTTGCCAGTGTACAAAAGGTTGCACTAAGTGGGAAGTCTAGTTAGGGTTGCTGGGAAAAACATGAAAAATATCTTCCAGAAATTCAGGAACAAAGCTAGTGGTTATGGGAGATCACTTTATTTTAGTTTAGGAAAATACTACATGTTAAAGGATTTGGCTAGTCTTGCAGATTACTTTTAGTAGAGTGAGTTTAAAAGAACAGGAAGAAAGTCCCATATGTGGACATCCTTCTATAATAAACCCCTCTCTTCTCCCTGGAATCACCTCTTGACAAGACAGGACCTTAAATTCAGATAATGAAAAACTCATAAACACTAGAGAAATTCTCTTCAGGTTATTAACAGCCTTGCTTTCTTTGGTCTCTCTCTTCTGCTATTAGCTATATACTGAAGGGAAGGGTCAGAGGCATTCAGAATGGTGTGACTGATCCTGTTTCTGCACCACCAGCGAAGTGGTATCTTACACTCCTAGTGAGTGGTGTTCAGTTTTCCTTTAAATCACAGCTCCCAGACTTCCAGTTTCCTTTCTAGAACACAGTGGGACTTGCTATGAAGAGGGACTGTATGTAATTATCTGGACATTATGAAGCTCTGTAGCTCATCCTTATTATTTGTGACTGCTACAAAGCTCAAAGTCAGGCTTTGGTGTTTTCTGTCACAGGACTTTCAGTAGATTAAGCTGTGTGTTTAGGGTAATTGTGAGCAGGCGAGGCTCATCCTATCAGATAGGCTGAGCTTGTTTGACGTTGCATGTGGTTTTCTCAGTCGCTTGCCTTCCCTATCTGTCCGTCCTTTTCAATTTGTGCTGTTGAGACTGAGAGTCACAAATTTTGGTGGGATTTTTGTTTAAATCCATTTTTGATTCTATCAAATATAAAAGGTTATCATACCATTCTGTCCATAACATAGGGGCTAACCATTCAGATTGGCAATGTCAGGAAGGACAAAGGACAACAGGGTAAACACAGGGATGGCAGAGAGAAGCTTGGAAAGAAGGACAGGAAATGGGAAAGAACTCTTCTCCTACCCAAAATCTGGCTGGAGCACATTTTGTAGTGCATGTTGCAGACAATGATGGTTTTAACAAAAGCGCATACTGGAAGAGCAAGGTTCCATAAAACCATATACTTCACAGTAGGATCTGAAGTTAACATTTTGTCTAAATTGGTACCAGGGTTTATTTATTAATCATCTATGGAAAATCTCTTTGCATTTGATGAATTTTGATGTCTTCTGGTAGAAAGAAGCGTTCAGATCCTGTCTGCGGGCATTACAATGTGTATCTTTTGTGTATAACTGCTGCTTTTTATACCTAAACAACATCTTACTTGGAACAGTTAGATGCAAAGCTCAGTCCTAGTCTCCAGCACAGTTCTCAGCTTCCTCCCATGTTTATGTACACTTGTCTGTGCTAGTTGCATGGAAACTGATAGCTCTCCAATGGCTGCCAAATCCCTTGTCTGGGTCTGCCTGCCTGTAGACTGCCCTGGCCTCAACTGGTGTGGTGCTACCAGTAATTGCGTATCTGCCCTAAGGCCCCAGTACTGCAGTGACATGAGGGTTAAGGTGTTGTTTTGAAAGAAAATAAAATTTACTGAATTTTTGGTTGAAAGGTGCCTTCAATTAGCTAATCAGTAGCATTAATAGATAATAAGATGACTATTGTTATTAACACAAGGCCTGATAATATTTTCCCTAGATAGCAGGGAAAACCAATTCTTTCTACTGTAAAAAAATAGGGAGTTGAGCTCTACAGCTTTCCTTATGTAGGACAGGGGGGTGGAGGACTACAGTGTTTCCTTCTGATCCATGACTGCCTTTCAATACCTTCCCCTTCGCAGACCTAGCAAGTTTCATGTCTTAGATGGACCTTTGTCTGCCAGAAGCTGCTACCTTTGCACAGCTAGAGAGAAATGAGCTGTGCAGAGCTGGAGTCCACCGTGGTGGTGGGAAGAGAAGGGAGTTCACACATGGACCAAAGGGACATAAATAATAATATCTAAATAAATATAAAAGCCACTGCTGCAGGCAGACTTCCATGTTGTGTAAGATAGTAGATTCAAATAGCAGATATTTGCTATTTCTGTGTGAAGCTTCAATTAAATACAAACCAAATCTCAGATATGTTAGAATTGTACTGTGTGGGTTGGCCTGTTGTTTTCAATGAGTAGTGGTAAACCCCTGCTGTGGTTTAAAGCCCTGGTTTTGCTGTTTGCAGTGATTAAAAAAAATAGCATGTTTGATATGCTTTTGAATCATGTGAATGCTTCTGTTTTAAATAATGAAGGAGAAAATTGTTAACAATAGATTAATTTTTTGTTTGTTCCTCAGATGGGATGTTTTAGTCCCTGAAATTGACTGTTAGTGTAAATCAGTGTCTCCACAGCATTGATAAGTTTGCTTTCAGATGGATTTATGTTAAGGTTTGGTTTTCTTTGATCTTATATTGGTTTCTAATGGAGCCCACACCAGAGTCTTCTAGTGAGCCATGCAAGTGTAGCTGTCCTCTCTCATGCCTCAGCAGCTGCAATGTACTGGCTCACAGCAGAGCAGCTTTGTGTCTTAGGTTTTTGGATTGAATTCAGTTGGTCCCACTTTACATATTTATTCATAATAAAGCACCATTAGTTTAAGACCAATAAATGGAATGGTGTGAAGAAAACTGTAAAAAGAAATGTAGTCCTCTTGGCTCTCCTTAGACATAACTTGGGGAAGATTTGCCTGATGCTTTGGTTCAGGAACTCTGTGAAGCCTCTGAATAACATATATTATGCCTTGCTCATCCTCTCAGTGAACATAATGAATTGAGAAATATTCCAGCGAGGCTGGTATAGAGACTCTTGAATTATACTCATATAGCCTAATATTTAGCCCACAGACTAAGTGGGAACCTGATTATCTCTTAAAAAAATAAGTAGAAGAAGCTAACATTTATAAATGCTAGTAAAGAGCAAATCGAATGTCTTCATCAGTGCTGTAGAATAGAAGCTCCCGGTTTAAAACCTGCTGTATTTGTGTTAGCAAATGAGAACTGAAGATACATATATCACACTATAAATATGTTTCATTTTGAAAAAATATTCATTCAAAACTACTGGTATTCATCTGAACACTCATCTTAAGGAGTTTGATCCCAATGACCAGGGTTCCAATGCTGAGAAGTTGGTTGCAGCTAGTCTTACTGTGCTCCACAGTGTTCTGTAGTGATGCTGGTTTGTGCTGCTAGGAGCCTTTTGTCATCACATGAACCACTGCAAGAGATGATCCTTCAAAGCTTTTATCGAAACAGTCTTGTCCATCTTTCTGCTTACCTCTTTGGATACAGAGCAAACTGCAACAGGGATCTTACAGAGAGATGAGAAGTTTCTCTTTTAGGTGTTTTGCTTTTCTAGTGTTTCTGGCACTTTGCAAGTAATGAACTACCAGAAGCTGATGAAATCTTTGGGCTAAGACAGTCATGACTGAAATGTCCCAGCAAGGACCATCACCGTAATAATAATGCCTAGTCCTGGAGGGACATTAAGATATGGATTCATTTTAACCAATATTTGTGTGTAGATGTCCAACAGTTAGACCATGGTTCATTGTCACTCTTTCTGAATGGCAGAAAACACTCACAAAAGAAGCCATCCCAGGAGCCAGTTTTATTCCATGGGGCTTCAGTGAGAGGTGCAAAGTATCTAAGAACTTACTCGTACTGCTCTGCCTGCTGAAGCTCAAAAGCCTGGTGGTTTTATTAAAACAGCATTAAAACCATTGCAGGTCAGAAGATGAAAAAAGAAATGCTGTGAGAGTCACTGAGTGAGTAAGCAGTCTGTCATCAGAAATTGATTTTGATGAAGTGGGACAGCAAATATGTGTGGGAGAAGGAAAAATTAAGTCAAAACCAAACTTCTACCTCAAACAGAGGTATAGCTCTAAAGTAAAGAAATACTGTGCTGACTAGTGGTGGTTTAGTTTATGTGTGTAGATAGGAAGAAGTTGCTTCTATTTCCATTTGGAAAATAGACATTGGACTCTTAATGCATTTTCTGAGTCAAAATTAAATAAGTGGAGAGGGCCAAGCTAGTAACAGTATAAGCAAATAGACCTCTATTACGTCAATCAAGTTGTGGCTATTTATTTTAGAGCTGATTTTGGCTAGTGTGTTATGCTTAATATATTGCATTATGGAACAGTTTGACTGTGCTTCAGATTACTCCTCTGGAGTATGTGGTGAAACTAGTCATGCAAAATAGCAGCCCAAGTGAGCTTCAGTCGTATCACAGAAGGTCCCACACCACAGAGTGCTCAACGGGAATGCCTATGGCACAGACAAAGCTTGCTGTCACATACTGAGCTTCTGCAACCAAAGTGTGGTTTATGCTATTGAAAACCACTTTTCAATGGTATGGCTTACATCAGGTCCACCAGGGAAATCAGCTACTGCAGCGAAAAATAGTTCTGAGTATAACCTTATTAGGGCTTTTGTCCATATGGAAAACTTAGCCCCCTAAGTGATTAGGACTACAGCAGCAAAGGTTGCTACGGTTAACCTGGTCTCAACCAACTCCACAGGGAGATTATAGCCAGAGGGCAATGAACCTGTGGGTACCTTCCAGCAGTTTGTTGGGTGGAGAGACGAGTGAAGCAGAGGATTTCCCACCCAGCCTCATTTAAATCATGTGGGATATCAGTATCCATATGGGATGTTTCATGATTAATCATTGTGGAGATTTGTCTTTGTGGAAGATGTTTCATTTAGCCCAGGATTGAAAAACAAAGGATATGTTGCTGCCACACTAATCAAAACCACAGACAATCTGCTGTTCATATGTGCCAATTGTTGCTGCAGTGTAACATAAATGCAGTTAAAGATGAGAAAAATAATTATAGGCAACCATTCTGCAGAAAGCTTATAGGAATACAGGCTGTTTAGGGGGACGCTTTCAAGTGCATGAAAAGTTTTTCACCAACTTAACTCTGGTTCTGAGTTTTCTTTGTACTTGCTGTTCGCACTATTGCCACTCCAGTTAGTTTCTGGAAGTTTCTAAGTAGAAGAAAAGTTTGA